>NC_090850.1:9797500-10097500 GCF_024217435.2 Syngnathus scovelli | reverse complement strand
TATATGGTATCAAAGCATTTGCACTGAATTAATCCGACTACTCGTACTATTACTACCTCTCCCACTCCTATTCTTGTATTACAGTTATCCCTCGCTATATCACGGTTCATTTTTCATGGCCTCGCTGCTTCACTGATTTTTTTTCACAGTGCATTGTGTTAGGGCTTCGGAAGAAAAAGACACTACAGAGCCGTGAGTCACAATTTATTACGCAGTATATATTTTGTATTGATGATTAAAATTATTATTTTACTGTAGTTATTTGTAAGAAAGTGTTAACTTCTCTTTGTTATACAAATGCTTGGGCCTGAAAATAGGTTTTGTTCTTTGGTTTCAATGTTATACGTACCTGTATAATAATGGTAATAAAAAAAAAAAAAAGTTTCTACACCACTTATTTCGCCTATCACGTGTTGTTTTTGGAACATAACCCCAGCAAAAAAACGAGGGATTACTATACTAACAGTAATGGACTTTACCAGAATTTGTTGTTCTGTTTTACATTTAGCATGCAGTGGATCTGACAATACTAGTGCCAACTGTACCTGTTATAAAGGACAATATCTGGCTTCCAAAGGACACTATTACGCAAATGTAGAGTGTCCAACTCATTATACTCAGATGGGTCCCACTGCAGTTGGTAGTCATTCCAGGACTGTGGAGCAGATCATTATTACTTTTTTTTTTTTACCCCCACGATAAACATATGCATACAAACATAAAGATGAGTTTACCCCTGTGCGGTCCTGTGTCTTCAAGGGTAAAGCAGATTACAGCGTACGAAAACTCGGAGTAAGCTAACCCATTCATTTTTAAATGGACCAGCCATAACAGTTGTATCATATTCATGTATCCATCCATAAAATTGAGTTTAGTTATCCTCCAGCTGCAAACATGCAACAAATACTTATACTTTTACCAAAGTTGTTTTTTTACACAAATATTTATAGTTCTACTCAAGTATAGAATGCCAGTATTTTTTCGACTGCCGCAGGCAAGATATAAATGGATGGTTGTTTCTCAAAAAACTCACAAGTCAAAGCACTCATATCTCAAGACACCACTGTGTATATTTGTTGCAAAATAAAAACAGATACATTTTTGACATTTTACATTCTTCTTTGGCTTTATGACAGCATCTGTGTCGCCAAAGCAACATTTATGGAAAGTGTTAGAACTTGAAAACCTTACCAATGTCAGCCAAATATTGGTCGTCAACACCTGCCTGATCTCATCCTGTGAGGGGGAAAAAAAAAGGAATAAAAGTTTTACTTTGGGTTTTATTAGCTCTTATAAACCTTCAGAGTTTAAGGTTGATATTTAATCACGCTGAGCTGGCATTTGATATACTGGGCTCTATTTTTGTGGACAGAGCATGTGCACTCAGGTGCAAAATCCAGTGCATCATGATTTTTGTGTTGCGTAAACCTTGTTTAGTGTGTTTAGTAGTGCCAGGTGAAGAAGTCAAGTCAAGTTTATTTGTAAAGCCCTAAATTACAAGAAAGTCTCAAAGGGCTCATGTACAAAATATGACAATTATTCTCAAACATCCCCTGATGTTAAACTCCCAGGAGGGCAAGGAGAAACTAAAAAAAAAACCTCCTAGGGGAAAAATGAGAAACCTTGAGAAGAGACCACAGATGGGAGGAACCCCCTTCCAGGATGACCATGCTGCAATGGATGCAGAGAGGGCACATAGAACACACAATATAAAACAATCCAAAGAAAAAGTGGATATCCAATTCGAAGCTGCAGGAGATGCCCTCAATTGTCCTGGCAAACAAAACTGTGTGACCTTTAAATCTGCTGGGTTAGAAATTGGACTGACCCCAATTTCACCCAACTTTGTGTTGTTTTGCAAAAAACAAACAAACAAAAAACATTTTGGGGGATTGTTTGAATAAATAAACAAATGGGTTGTTTTGTGTATTTTTTTTACATAGGTGCCACTACAGAGCCTGTTTAGTTTTTAATATATACTATAGTTTTATACCCAGCCTGATGTGTGTGTAAAGTTTTCATACGTGGCTAGCAGCGGTTATTACTTAGGCCTGAGAAATAATTTAAAAAATTAAAAAAGATACACACCAACTCAATGATCTGGGTGAGGTAAATGCCAACTTTGACATTGAGAACCTGAGACTCATTGATGACTGGTCTCTCCACCCCATATTTGTGCATCAGTTGTCCAATCAGTCTGTCCTCATTTTGCCCTTGAATAGAAACTATGAAACCCAAAAAAATGTACAGTATATTAGACAGTTTTAGTATCAATTATCAGTATTTTCTAGTCACACTTATTTGTGTTGAGCATTGCACTTTGTAAAAGATTTTTTAAATGTGCTACATGGATTAAGTTAAAGCTGTACTGCCTTTCCTCACGACATGTGTCAACCTTCTCTTAGGTCTTCCTCTAGCTCTCTTGCCTGGCAACTTCATCCTCATCAACCTTCTAACCAATATTCTCATGATCTCTTCTCTGCATGTGTACGAAGCATCTAAGTCTGATCACTCTTACTTCAGCAAACTAGTTAACCTGGTCAGTCCTATAGACAGGTTGAACATCTGCTTCCTGTTGTCTTTTTAAGACCTCTGTCCACAAGATCTGTAGATGTATAGATCTTGCCTCTTAGCCTATCACTCTTCAATCATAACACAGCTGAAGCCATCTTCCACCTTTTCTTATTTTTCCAGGTTGCTGTATCTCAATTAGTTTTCTCCCCCTCTTTGAACAATTTCTTCCCCTCCTTTACAAAACTTGTTGGAGTCTTGAGTAGACTGACTGTGGGGTCATGCTATAAAAAAAAAACACTATTTGATATGGAACCAGTTGGAAATTTAAACAAGGATATTGAAAGAGCAATGCACCAGATCGACTGCAAGAAAAAACAATTACAAAACATAAAACAAAAAAAGGCTCCAATGGGAATTATGAAAGTGTGTTGAATGTTCATATTTGCAGCTTACCTTGGACTGTGCAGAAACTCACTAGAAGAAGAAGCAGAACATCATAGGGAGCCATGATGGTCTGGAACAGGAATTAGAGAAGTGTGGACCTCAGTGGGCTTGAGTGCTTAGAACAACCAAGTGAGCGTTTCTACGTATGTTTGTAGAATGTCTCCTCCTCCCAGGAAGTTTACTTTAACATGACACCCCAACTATATGGAAAAGAAAAATGTGCATATTGTGCAATAGACTTGTGCATAGTTCCACTAAGATGTTATGTAAGAGATGAGTGCAGCTGGGGATGAGTGCAGCTGGAGTCCACCTCATCTTCTGCAGAAGATATATAGATATATATATAAGATATATTTTGCAGAAGTTCAAGATGAGGTGTTGATTGCTTAGAACAACTGAGTGAACATTTCTATGTGTGCTTGTAGAATGTCTCCTCCACCAAGGTAACAAACTAATATTATGACAACCCAACTGCATTGAAAAGAAAAATGTGCATATTGTGCAATAAACTTGGACTTTCTCCAATTGGACATTGGAGAAAAACAAGGATGCAGCTGGGGCCCGCCTCATCCGG
The DNA here is from genome assembly GCF_024217435.2 of Syngnathus scovelli. Taxonomy (NCBI): domain Eukaryota; kingdom Metazoa; phylum Chordata; class Actinopteri; order Syngnathiformes; family Syngnathidae; genus Syngnathus; species Syngnathus scovelli. The sequence continues at coordinate 10,093,968 of NC_090850.1, read as the reverse complement.
AACTCAACACTCTTAATGGAAAACAGATGCCGACGTCGTCTTCACTGAGAAACAAGGTTTGCAGTCTTTAAATGTGATGGTAACCAATATTTAACACACAGTACAATGGTAGCTACGATTTGTTTTCTCCCTTGCACAGGTCAACATGCTTCAAAAAAAAAAAAAAAGAAACCAATTAAAAAAATTTATATCGTGTGTCGGCCTGCGGACCACACAGGCACTCTACAACCAAAACGTAAAATCAATGTGAACTTTTACCTGTTTAGCACGTTGCCTCGCTGTTCCGAGTTTTTTTCTTTTAAAGCGCGATGAGAGCACCGCCAAACAGAACGAATATAACACATATAGTATGTGCAGTATCTACCATACATTTTACAATAACACCTAACTATCTTTATAAGTTTGCCTATGACTGGGAAAAAAAAGCATGGAGCAAAGTTCCCCCGAATTTTTCATTGTCTGAGCATACACATATTCCCTAAGTATCCTTTTGACCCTATGATTAGCAGAAAGAATGCACATTGGTCTCAGGCTGGTCCAAAGCCTGAGATCATCGTAAGAGACATGACCTGTTGAAAATAATCCAAGTACAACAGTTATTCACATTACACTAGACACATTTTGTGTTTGTTTTTTTGTAATCAGCAATATAATATATTTTAGGTTGACGGTCCTCTGGAAATTTTGAAGCCATCCAAATTATTGTATTGATCAAATTAGTTTCAGCAGAAGAATGAAAATGTGTCAATGAATTGATTTGATCAAATGAGAAGTGTTTGTTGGTTCACAAAAAGGGTACAGCAAATGGTTTTAGGGAGTTCCCTTAATACTTAAATACAAAATGATTAATAACCGACACTTGAATAAGCACAGATCTGATTGAGGATTTCATCTTTCCTGCCACAATCGAGGTAGAATGTTGTATTACTGTGACAGTTTATTCTTGCTAAGGCACACTTTGATCGGTTGAACTCAGTTAAGCCCAAATTTGGCATATTTACTTTAATGTTCTGCCAATCTCCTGTGTGTGCTTTGTTAGACCAATCTCCTGTATGGATTTGGCTCAAGACAGAATAAGAACATGAACCATTTTGGACACATGAGACCACTGGTCCACAACCACCGGCCCGTGGACCAGTACTGGGCCAGGGTCCAGCTTGGACCGGGCTGCAAAAATGAAAGAAGAATAATTAGAGCACTAACGATTTACAGTTATTTCATTTTGAAAAGTAACCAACAAACAAACAAACAAACAAACAAACAAACAAACAAACAAACAAACAAACAAACAAACAAACAAACAAACAAACAAAAGGGAAATGTGCTTTCGGCAGTTTGCAAACATATTTTTAAGTGTTAAACTTATAATTATATTAATATAATATCTAGTATTGGAGTGCTCGTGTGGATTGGTGGGTGGCGAAGAATGTGCAGGCAAACTGCATGAACGTGTTTTCTTCGAAGTGTTGTGGAATAGGCCCAGACAGGGAGAACACCTCAAGGTCGGTGAGAAACGAGAACAACAGCACGTCTATGTGGTCAGGCTTCGTAGGGAAAACCCAACCGCCAGATTTCAGCGACACCTAGACGGGGAGGAGATGGCCATCGACCAATCATCTCACAATGTTTTGCATGCTTTAATATTCATATTGTGTTTCTTTAAAACTGGGCAACCCGGAAGAATGTGTCATCTTTTGGTGGTCACAAAAACGCACGAGTTTTAGTGTGAGGGACCCGGGACCCAGGCCTGTATTAGTGCGCTTTGTCAGGAATAAACAATTGGTAAATTTGGTCTGATTGATCTACTGGTCTTCTCTTTTACAGAACGAACTCGCAAAATTGTTAGGTGCGCCAGTGTGTGGATTAGGACATAGCAATTTATGTGTTAAGTGTTGATCGCAATTTGGAGTCAGATCAATAACTAAAATCCATAACCTAACAAAACAAACAAACAAATAAATAAATATGATTTGACGTTGCAATAGTTACTAAATTTCGAAGGTAGAGCCTGCTGGAAGGAGTGATTTGCACACATAATTGTTGCTGGCTCCAGAAGAGAGAAAACACAGGTTTGCATTACAGTGACCATTGTAAAAATTTATGGCTCCTTTGGAAGTGTTAACAGCTCCGGGGAGAGCAGAGGAGACTCTGGGAATTGCATTATATCTTGACCATTTGGGCTTGGAAAAGATATGGATGAATGATCCTGCAGGCTCCAGACTGAAAGACTAAGGATGTTTCAGGGCTATACATGGTATAACTTTGACTATTTATGTCACGCCCTGTAAGAAGGCAAACACGCATGCATTTTTGGGGGAGACTTTCTCTACAAATGCTAGTCATACTCTGGCAGTTGATTATTTACCTTTAATATAATATTTAGTCCCATGCACACCGGTTTCTAGACCACCACATGCTTGAAAGAAAAGAAGAAATTCTGAAATAATGTCTGAAAATATGTATTTATTTGCTTTTCCATTTATTTTCAGGAGAACACATCTTTGGAAACAGCCTCAGTAATGTTTGGTGCTGACACAAGAATCCCAAAGGTGCACAGGATAATGAATAGCAAGAAAAGCACAAAACAAAGACGGTCTATGACAGCAGCAACAAATTTCCAATCATTGCGCATCGTCTCTCCCTGTTGCTGGTCACGAAAACGTTTAGCAATATAGCGCACTTCATCAAGGATATTGGCGAGTTCTGGTTCACTGCAGCCGACTGTGGAGCTCAGATCTTTGGTGAAGGCAAGCTCACCCTCACCAATTTTCCCAATCAAGCCAGAATTGGGCGAGGCAGGGTGAACACTCGCCATTCTGGCTTTGAGGTCCACGCTGTCCTCACCCGGATGCTTCATGCGCAGAAACCAGGCACACCAATCAAGGAAGACCACACGAATCTTTGGGATCAAACAAAGAAGAAAGATAGGACTCATCAAACAGTGGCAAAAATATTAACGGTGAAACTTCGTGCAACACATTGCCGGAGCTCAGAGAGCATTAAAGCGGAGGGAAGGGGGAAAAAAAACAGCTGTCCAGCATCCTCCCAGAACCCCGATTTTGTAAATAGAATAGCTCGGGGCGGGCCAGTCACACTGAATGGCTTGTAAGGGACGACAAAATAATCATTTGTCTAATCACAATGAGGAAAAAGGTCGAAAAGATGAGGTTAACGCTAAAATTACAAGGGTAGACTTTTTTAAAAAAATCAAAGTTAGGCACAAGTCGAGCTTGGAAGCCATGAAGCTCCTTCTCTGAAGAGACATTGACCCTACCACTGTCATGCTTCACTTCCCCGCCACCGCAGCCTCAAAGGATGATTTTGTCTGTGCCTTTCAGAAACTAGTCACATTGATTTTACTCTCATGATGTTTACGCTCCACCATCAAAGCACCCATCAGTAACTCAAATGTGTGAAAGTGCAACTACTGCAGGCCTTTACTTTCTGCCACTGTTAGTCAATAAATAAAGCTGTCAACATTATATAGTACATTGTTGGTTGTTTTCTCATTTTTCCCCAGTTTTTATTTTTTTTTACATTTTCCTTGCCTCCCTAGGGGTTAAGATCAGTATGTTGTTAATATTTGTCAACTGTGGTCATGTGAACCTCTTCAGACGTTTCTGTGATGAAGGGTTGTATAAATACATTTGACTTTTTTGTTTTAGGCTGGGCGGGCAGTTTATACAAATGTTCAGTAACTATTGCAGTCTAATCTTAAGAGACTATCCTTAATACAGGTGCCATATGATTCAATCTTCCACAAGTGTGCCTCCAGATGGCTCGCTGCTGAGGTCCTTGTCCAGCCTTGTTCTACAAGTCACTCCGTTGCCCAGCGGACCCAAAAGACCCCCTTCCCTGGCTATCGGCTTCCATATGCTCTGCTTTTGTCATTTAACACTACCTCAACACTTCCCATCTGTCATAGTCTTGTCACACCTGAGCAATGAAATTACAGAACACGTCACAGTGGACTAATGAAACTTTCCGAGTATGAGTACTATATCTTTATATTAGCCATTTGCAATTGGAGTGCGCACACATGAAGAAGAGGCAGGCTGCCTGAAATAGAAATATGGAACTATCTTGTGTTGAGTGTAATGGGCAAAAGGTGCCATAAATACAGCTGTCTCTGCAGTGTGACCCACAACTTGCTTTGGTTTCTTTGGCTACCAACTCACCATCTCTGGCAATGGGCAACAGGCACTATTAGCAACTCCGGAGTGAGATCCAAATATATAACGGGTGTCGTTAGGCTGCCGTAATACAGTGCAAGATCTGTGACGCCACTGCATAATGCACTTGGGATTGTTTTGGTGGTGGTGGTGATGTCTACTGCTGTTTAAGGTAAATGAAAGTTGTCTGTACAAATTTGGCTTCAGCTAAATCTAGCTTCTGCGGCTTTTAGTCATGTGCGCTTTGTATTCCGGAAATGACAGTATGTTTTGAGGAACTACCGTATTTTCCGCACTATAAGGCGCACCTAAAACCCTCAAATTTTCTCAAAAGCCGACAGTGCGCCTTATAATCAGGTGTGCTTTATATATGGACCAATATTGAGCCAATACAGCAGACGTGCCCAAAGTCCGGCCCGCGGGCCAAATGTATATATCTTATATATGGACAACGTTTTAAAATGGGCTATTCATTGAAGGTGCGCCTTATATATGGGCAAAGTTTTAAAATGGGCCATTCATTGAAGGTGCGCCTTATAATCCGGTGCCCCCTTATAGTGCGGAAAATACAGTACCTGAATATTTCTTCCAGTTCAAATAACACCATTCACATTTGATTCAACATGTAATAAACCAGTACAATGTTAAGCTGAACAAAAACAAATGGTTGAGGATGAGTGTCTGGTATACATCACAATGAAATGGGCACTCACCCACTTTGGCATCCTGGCGCCATGAGGGTCACGATGATGAACTTGTAAAACCACAACCGTGACAATCACAGAGAGCGCAACAATGGCCATAGTGACGATAAAGTACTGAGCTATAAAGGTGAAGACAGAAGAAAATGGTTGGTTATTCAGCCATTCATCATGTACAATATAAAACCCGTCCTGATCACTTTCATGGGGGCAAACTGGAGCCTTTCCCCTCTCATTCAGGGCAAAAAATTGTTTTATTGAGTACTCATTTTAAAGCCCCGTTTGCTTCAAGCATCATGCTGCTCTAATGTCAAGCTATCAATAGCATATAATGTCTCTAATGCAGTTGTCTCCATTGGGCACATGTTCCCTGCAGAGCAAGCCATGCATGATTATGTTTTGACCACTTTTACCTGGAATCAGATTTTCTGAACTATATCTTTTCGAAATATAGGGGGTAGCTACATTGCAAAACAGAACATGTGCTTTGTGAATAAGTACACAAACACAAAGTGTTGAGATGAAAGAGCAATGCAAATTCCTAATAATAACAACTTCTAAAATTCCCCCCACTTACCTATTAGAGGCACTGAGTCTGAAGTGGGCGGCATAATTTGTGCACCTAGCAGCATGAAGACTATTAGGGAGAGCATGACTGTGATTCCTGAAAATACCAAATCTCAGTTAGTGCCTCAAAACCAAAGAATTCACATTTTACATACAACCATGCAAAACAATGCATCTTCTTGGGATAAAATAATTGAACTTACGTTAAAAACAGTTACTTAAAGCTCATGTTTTCATTACAATGTTATTTGTTTCTGATCAGAATAAATCGAAGGAAAGGCTATCGATGCAAATTCAATTTCCAGAGGTATAAACATTTAGAGATACAGAGAATTTAAAGCTCATTGCTTTACCCAGTGATATCTTTTCCCCAGAGTCAGCGGGCAGCAGGAAGCCAAACAGGGCCAGAATGGAGATCAGAATGGAGGGAATGAGCAGATGAACTACATAGAAGAGAGTCCGTCTGCGCATCACTATGGTGTACGTGACATCGGGATAGGGCTCCTCGCAGCAATCATAAGTCCGGGTATTCTTCTTTCCTGAAACCACTGTGAGAAAAACAACACGTCATTGAATCTACACGTGTAAAATGTTGTAACACTTTAATTAAAAACAATTGTTTTACAGTATTCCTCGATCGATCCATCAAGCCATATTTTCACAATGTATTTTTTTATCTTACAAAAATATTTTATTCAGTGTCTTTGGAGTATTTTCTTAATACAACTTAAAAACATGCGGTGAGCTATTATTCTACTGCTTTCTACTGATATTTTAACATTTGCGATTCAGAATTGGTTTTGAGGTACTTTATGCAACAAAGTTATTTATTCATTTTATTTCTTTCTTTAAATTGATTTATTTCCTTTTTGTTGTCTCTTTCATATAGTTATTTTTCTATTTATATTGGGTCATTGTTTTTTCTAAACTTGTAACCACCTTATTCCTTTGCGTGAAACATGAGAGGCACTTCCAGTATAGTGAAACTGGCGTTTTATTTCAATGGTAACTGTTGGTGCGAATAATATGTGAAGAGAAAACATTTCAATGTCACGAAAAGAACTCTCCCGCATACGTTTAAACAACACAAGATATACAAGTGGCACTCACCCAGCGCGTCTTTGTCGGTGGTTCAATGCAAGCACTAGCACAAAGTTCAATGTGAGTGTTGTGATGAGCTTTGCCCATGAAATAAAAAGTGGTACATATACAACATTGAGCTGGTCTTTTAAATATGACCCTCAGCCTAGTTTGTCTGTGTTCCTCATTGCCAGGTGGACACTATATAGACACTTTCCTCATCTGGAGAGGTATGCTCAACAATGCTCAGTGTCCTTGGTTGTACAACCACCAGCAGTACAACTCGCTCCAAAGATGTGCAAGAAATTTAGTTACCCATGAGAGCCCCCGTGAATAAGGTGGAAAGTTTAGATTCTGATTCTCACTGTCTTTTTGACCTTGTGTATCTTACATCAGTTTCTTTGTTGTTCTTATATTCTGTAGGAGTATAGTTGTTCCTTAAAAGATTTGGTTGTTACTTAGTTCAGAAACTATCCATCGACCTTAGTTTGGTCCCTTGGTATCTGTGTGAAAAAAATACTTTTACACTTTTTTTTATCCGCCATGATTGTTGATCAATTCTACAGGTCCCTTATTTCAATAGACTTCTTATTTGCTCTCACGAGGTTGTCTGTATTGCGATTCAACATACAGATGATTCTCACCATAAGTAGTACTAAGCATAACACCTCCTGAAAATGTTTTCCAATCTGAGTCCCGCCCTTTGCCACATTGCTAAGTCTTTTATGTATACAAATTTGTGTTAGACATGCACAGTATGAAATTATTCTCACCAACAAGCTCCCACTCTCCATTAGGTACGTATTCACTGATGTCCGCCTCTATCAGTGATAAGTCTAAAGAGAAGCCCCCGTAAGTCCAGGAGCCAAACTTAAGTTCACATTTCTGGATGTCAAAGGGGAACCAGCGGAGATCGAAATCGCAGGTGGTCCTAAAGATTGCTGACAGGGAAAAATATGCAGAATAGGAAAAAAGGAGACACATCACAAACACATTAATTTACTCTAAAGAAAGAATTCAATTAAATTGAATTTTTTAAAAAAAGCAGCAAAAGATGCACTCTGTCAACATAAGGAGTTCATGTATTTTGGAAAAATAATAATAATATAGTGAATGTATCCAGTAATCATTCAGAAGGCAATAAACAAGGTCTTTCCGTTGCAAGCGGTGAATAGACTGTGGCACTGCATGAAATGAACGGATATACAACGAGCACAAAGAGTGCCTAATAATGACAAACAAGTGCAAACTTCCCTCAATCAAAAAGCAGAAGGTCAACACTAAATCACAATCTGATGAAATGCATAGTATTGTGAGTGAAGGTCAAGAAACAAGTTGCATCTCACAAAAACAATCAATGGCGAAAGAACTCCTTGAGAAAGTTATTCGTGCTGGAATGCATTCACATGGCGAGCCAAGAGGACAGAACAGTGCTTTTGCTTGAAGGAGGAGGAGGTCAAGTCACTCAGAGAAAGAAGTAATCAGAGACTACAACTGCAGTTTCACTATATGTGCACACACATAAAAACTCATGCACTTCAGTAGCTGAAGGTTCAGTAAGGAAAAAGGGGAGAAAAGAGCGTTTGTGCAAGTGTGAGGGTGAACAGAAATTTTCCTTACCTGGGGGTATATGCAAACAGTCACCCGAGAAGGAAGACACAATTTTGCTATGAAAGAGATCAGACGTTTTGTCTGCACTGTGGATGACATAGAACAACATCAGTGTAGCTTGTGAGAAATGTAGACACACCTATTAATTCCATTTTTGAAAAATGATGCCACACTGATATTGAATTGGAAGTAATTAAAGTATATCTGATCTTTTATACTGGTTTGCGGTAACATATTTTGTTATTGTATTGTAAATAAGAGTATTTATTTTTCCAACAACCTCTGTTGATGACGTAAAAAAAAGATACATTGATTTGTGGTTTTATAGAAATAGTAATAAAAATAAAATTATAATAACAAAATAATAATACTAATCATAATGATAATAATAACAACCAAAAATAATAATACATATAATGCTCATATCCACATCCAGTTGTACCTGTTATAAAGTAGAATATCTGGCTTCCAAAGGAGATGATCAGGAAATCGTAGTTCTTTCAACCCATTATACTCAGATGGGTCCCACTGCAGATTATAGTCATTCCAGGACTGTGGAGCAGATAATTAGGATATACAGGAGTTTTTCACACTCCATATTCTAGAAAGTGGGTTATGTACACAGACACAGATCTTGTTCACTAAAACTTACTCGCTCATCTATATTCTATACACTTTGGTGGTCGGACTGGGATCCATCTAACACATGGATTAGCCTTGTTAGTTTTTTTTTTTAAACTGTCCTACCTTGATCTGAAAATAAGTAACAAAGATGTGAAAATATTATTGTGCTGAATATGGATGAGTTAAATACTTAATGAATATTTTACTTAATGATCAAATATGAAATCTAAGGGAGGGCCAATCAAAATATGCCTTGCCTGTCTGAATTATGGATTTATATTGCATTTTAAAACACTTCCAAGTATTCTTCTCCAATGCAGGATTGCAATGTTTAGTGCATCAAATAATATTTTGTAATATTTTAACTTAGGCATTCACTTGTGTATCAATTTGATTCCAAGCCTTTTTTCTTTCCTTCACACCCACAGCAGTGTTGTTTATTTTACGGATTGTATTTTCATCATTTTATTGCACCCACTTTAACTGTCTTGAATTCCAAGGGCTGAAGTAAGTACCTTGACATTTTTCTCTGTCAATAGACATCTTGTACAGTAAATAGACTTCTTTGAGCGCCTCCTTACTGGTAATAAAGGGAAATGTGCTTTCGAGAGTTTGCAAACATATTTTTAAGGTTGTGTTAAACCAGTGGTTCCCAAACTTTTTCAGACTAGCGCCCCCTTGGCTCCCCAGTGAATTCCTAGCGCCCCCCCCCCCCCCCCTCCTAACCCCCCGTCGACTGACTCGTCCAACCGCACATGTTGTGTACAAATTGTCGTCCGTCCACCCACAACCGCACATGTTGTGTACAAATTGTCGTCCGTCCCCCCCGTCGACTGACTCGTCCTACTGCACATGTGTCGTCAAACAAACGTTCGAACTTCTGACTTCGGACTGACGCCCCCCTACCGCCCCCTTCAACTTCTGACTTCGGACTGCCGCCCCCTACCGCCCCTTCGTCCTCACCGCCCCCCTACTGCCCCCTTCGTCCTCACCGCCCCCCCAGATCTTTCCACCGCCCCCAGGGGGGCGGTACCGCCCACTTTGGGAACCGCTGTGTTAAACTTATAATCATATTAATATAATATCTAGTGTTGGAGTGCTCGTGTGGATTGGTGGGTGGTGAAGAATGTGCAGGCAAACTGCATGAACTTGTTTTCTTCGAAGTGTTGTGGAATAGGCCCAGACAGGGAGTACCGGACGACAACACCTCAAGGTCGGTGAGAAACGAAAACAACAGCACGTCTATGTGGTCGGGCTTCGCGGGGAAAATCCAACCGCCTGACCTCAGCGATAACACCGACACGGGGAGGAGATGGCGTCGACCAATCATCTCACAATATTTTGCATGCTTTAATATTCATATTGTGTTTCTTTAAAACTGGGCAACCCGGAAGAATGTGTCGTCTTTTGGTGGTCACAAAAACGCACGAGTTTTAGTGTGAGGGACCCGGGACCCAGGCCTGTATTAGTGCGCTTTGTCAGGAATAAACAATTGGTAAATTTGGTCTGATTGATCTACTGGTCTTCTCTTTGACAGAACGAACTCGCAAAATTGTTAGGTGCGCCAGTGTGTGGATTAGGACATAGCAATTTATGTGTTAAGTGTTGATCGCAATTTGGAGTCAGATCAATAACTAAAATCCGTAACCTAACAGTAAATATATAAGAAAATTCAACTAATTCAGATCAGTGATTCTGGAACTGAGGTTCCTTATTTCAAACTCGGAGCTCAGGTTGAACCATCAGCCCAACCTGAAGTCTTTATGCTCGTCTTAAACGCTACCGAGGAAGATTAATCGGAAACACATGAGAGAACAGGTTGCTCAAAAAGCTTTCCAACAAACCTGCACTTACCGTTCGCAGCCAAATACTGGTTGTCAGCATCTGATTCGTCTCATCCTGTGAGAAAAAAAAAATCTGTTTGTGGCTCCTATAAAACCTTCAGTTTGATATTGAGATTTAATCGTGCTGGTTTGGCATTTCATATACTCTATCATCAAAATGCTAATAAATTTTTTCTCACTTTGCCATGTTCTGCCCAAACAAAATGAATTCATTTTACAATTTGGCTGTGTAGTTGTAGTAATAATAATAATAATTATAAAACTAAGTTACACACCACATCCATAATCTGCCTGAGAGTGATGCCGACGTCAACGTTGAGAGTCTGAGACTCATTGAAGATTGGTCTCTCAAGTACATTGTACTTCTGCAGCAGGTCTTTGAAGAGCCTGCGCTCATTTGGCCCTTGAATGGAAACTATGAAAACAAAACATATATACAGTATACATATAAAACAGTTTTAGCAACGCTTATCACAATTCACTGTTGCCACTCGTTTCGGTTTGACAAACCACGTTGTAAATGTATTTTTAAAGATGCTGCAGCATTAATAAAGTTTACATTATTTGACCATCAATCATAATTGATGTGAAACAATTCAGACATTTCCTTGAATATATAGCTTTCTGATATTGGTAGTTCACTCATTTGTGTCGAGCTCACCTCCTTCTCGTGTAAACCTGAATCTAAAGATTTAGAAGAAATAAAATTTGATTATTGGGTGCTGGTGCACAATGACTAAAATATGAATGTGAACCATGGTATTATATTTGTTGGATATCAAAGGCAGGTCCGTGCAAAGACTCAAAATGGTTGCACAACCCTGCCAAAAATGTTTTTAAATATGATAACTTTAGCACAGACTAAAATTTAGAGTGTGTTAATATGATTTGGCTTGGTTGTAAACAGACATTGTTGCATTTAAAAGTAAAGTTCAGATAGTTCTTTGAGGATTAGATGCCTGACTCTCAGATTTTTAAACCTATTTTGAGGGTTACAGGAATGCATGCAAATGTGCTTGGAAATAGAACATAAGTGTAGAACCATCTTGAAACCAACATCCTAAATTTATTTTTTAATATTTTTTCCAGTTTTTTCTTATATGATCTTTAACTCACCTTATTTTATGTTGCAGTGCAATCGCACTCTACCGCAAACTAAAACCACATGAACAAAACGATTGCTGTTTTTGTTATGACAGTCAGAACTGAGCACTGTTGCCTTTTTAAATCTGTCTGGTTTGGATCAGCCTCCAAACAAGACAAGCACAGACTGCAACGGACAATAAGGACTGCAGGAAAGATAATTGGAATCAACCTCCCATCTATCCAAGACTTGTACCTGTCCAGGACCAGGAAACGTGCAAGTAACATCTCAACAGACCCTTCGCACCCAGGTTGCAGCCTGTTTGAACTACTCCCCTCCGGACGCCGTTATAGAGCTCTGTACAATAAAACCAGCAGACACAGAGACAGCTTCTTCCCCCAGGCTGTTGCTCTGATGAACTCACACCACTCTTAGAGTCTCAGAGTCATTACTGTGCAATAACATCCCGCTTTCCACACCTTTTTTGGCTACACTGTTTGTACTATGTGTACTCTCTGCATCCATTGCAGCCTGGTCATCCTAGAAGAGGGACCCTCCCATCTGTGGTCTCTTCTCAAGGTTTCTCATTTCCCCTAGCTGGAGTTTTGAGTCTTTCCTTGCCCTCTTGGGAGTTTAAGATCAGTTTAAGATCAGGGGATGTTTGAGAATATCTTTCATTTTTCACATGTCCTGAGTGTTGTTGTTAGTCACCTAAATGTTGAACAGAGGCTGTGATTTACCGAAGTCAAATTCCTTGTTTGGCACGCTCAAACATGGCGAATAAAAAACTCTTGAATCTTGAATCTTTCAATCAATAGAACATTTGGATTGTTTATCTTTATTGATTGCGATTTGTTCTATAAACAAATACTAGTTCAGTATTACGTACTGCACAATCTGGACCAGTAGTTCGCAGAAATGATTAAATTATGATACCTATATTTCATTTCTTGGAAAAAAAAATGTCACTAAATAAATATGACACAAAAAGAGTTTTTTTTTTCTTCCTTTATGTAGAAGGGACAACATTATACAATGTAAATGCACTCAAGGTAGATAAAATAAAAAAATATTGGTAGGCCCTTGGGCAGGTGTATAAGACAACCTAAAATGAGATGCATTAAAATGATACAATAATTATGTATCATCTATCTTGTGGGTTTAATCAGCCTCTTGATGGCATAAATTGATGAACAAAGATAATGTGTTTGTCATTTAAAAAAAAAAACGAAGTGAAAATGTTCTGAATATATCTCCACACATTGTAATGTGCCACAGCATACAGGCTGGCGACTCACTGTTGACTCATATTATTAATACTAGGCTCTATTTAATGCAATATGAATTTCACCAGAAATTTAAACAAGAAAAGGCCACCGTGGGGAGTAATGCATCACAGCAAGAAAAGTGACAAAAAAACCTGTTTCTTTTTTAAATAAACACACTTACCTTGGACTGTGCATGCACTCACTAGCAGAACAAGCAGAATACCGTGTGGATCCATGATAGCTCAGACGAAGAAGGAGGAATGTGGATCTCATTGGGGCGGCTTGTTTTTGTCTGTGTTTTTAAAATGACTCCTCCTCCCAGGTTACATGGTTGTAGGTTAACCCAGGTTAAAACTATTGAATGGACAAATTATGATTATATAACTATTTTTTATTGTTTTGATTTAGGTTTTGGATGTTAATATAAAAAAAATCCCAAAAGGATTAAAAATATTTTTGTGCAGCATGTTACGCAATTGATTTGTAGTTAAATGGGAAAATGTGAAACAGATGGATACAGTCTGCCTGATCTTGAAGTCAACATACATAATGGAAAACACATGTGGTGGACATCTACTTGCCAGTAAAACCACTAGATTTGCAGTCTTTGCATTTTTTGTATTCAGCACTCAGTGGAGTGGAACATCCAAAATCTGTAATTTTTCTTCTTTATACACTGGTCAATCCCCCCCCCCCCCCCCCCCCCCACACACACACACACACACACACACTTATGTCAATAATAGTGCCTTCCAGAGCAAACAGGACATAGTACAACCAAACAGTAAAATCAAGGTTGGTTCAAAATACAAAATACATCAATGTAAAAAACAATAAATGACAAGTATGAAACTCTGATTGGCTATGTTTTAGAAATGGCTTGAAAATGAGTCTTGCCCAACAACTGCAGGGCACATACAAATAAAAGAAATGCTTTGTAATGTGAGTTATCCACTGTTAAGAATTAGATTGTCCTTTTAAATATAGTATCGCAGCTGTACTGTGTATCAAGCGGCACAGGCCATGCATAGAAACCAAACTTACATCGCCTTTTGTTTGATACGAAAACGTGACGTCGTATTTGTTTATAAAGCTCCTTTTCTAAATTTAACAGCAAGCACCTTTTCATTTGTATTCAACAGCTTGCTTATTATAGAACCGATTTTTCATGCGGTTTACTTTTCTTGACCACATCAAAGCATGTCTTATTCGTGCAGAATATTTGAATTAAGATCCAAATTTTCTTCATTTTATTGAATATGGAGTTTATTCAAAGTCCCCATGTTGTCGGTGTGTTTAGCGTTGTGTGAAACCATTTGCAGACATCTTTATTATTTATTATTTATTATTTTTTTCTTTTGGATTTGGAATTGGAACGCAACTTTTGCCCCCACTAGCTCTGCTTCTCCGTAAGCACACAGCTTTCCCGACTGCACCCATTGTGTAGTTTCGGATTAATTTACGACTGGGCAAGGCCGGGCTAGGATTAGGGTTAGGGTTAGGGTTTTGGATTCTAATTTATTTTTGCATGAGCTATTAGTCAAACTAAATTTAAAGATACAGTAATCCCTCGTTTATTGCAGATAATTGGTTCCAAAAATCACCCACGATAAGTGAAATCCGCTTAGTACGGTCACCAACAAGAAGTACTGGGCAGGCTAACGAGTTAGCGGAAAGATGATAATTCATGATCGTGCTAACACGTGAAAACGGACTTCTGAAGGAATATAAACGAACATTTGGAGCAATACTACATTGTCCTAAAGGTTAGACACATGTTTCTTTAATTTAGAAGTTTTAGTTTGACTTTTAAAATGTTTTTTTAATTTGGAAAATAAATCCGCGATGTAGTGATGTAGTGATAAACGAAACGCGAAATAGCGAGGGATCACTGTATATCCAGCTGAAAAAAAAGAAAAGAAAAAGCCTTCCCTGCGCACATCTCAGCTGCATGCTGGTTGGTTGACAATGACTAGTAGGGGCGGTGACATAACAGTAAACAGGAAGTGAAGGACAAGCGAGAAGAAAATGCTAGTTTAATAACCTACGTGGTTTTTATTTTGTTTTTATGATATATTATTAAAAGCAACTGGATCCAACACGGCACCAAACATGCAGTCATTACGGAAACGCCGGGACAACCTTTTAACGTTTCGAACAAATTCACAAACTAGGTTGGTTTGATTGAAGCGTTTAACAAAAGATTGCTACTTAAAAAACAAAATACATCTGCATTTGTGGCGGTGCTTACGTTGCAACGAATTTAATCAACCATCGTGGTAGCTGTCATGGTTCATTTCGTGTGCAATTCTGGTTGAAGTCTGCAGCTTGAGAAGTTATTTTAATTTGGAGTTTTAGCAAAGCTTATCCTCGTTAGGGTGTGACAGGGTCGCATATTTATTGAATATTACAATAAAGACACAAACATGGAAGCTGATTGCTCTTTGTGTCTTGTTTTCTTGGTATCGACATCTGTCAAGTTCAATCAGCATGAGGGCAGTCCAGGTTTTGTTGTCTTTTAAAAGGTCACTGCCTTCCATTTGTGCCGTGTGCCTTATGCATGAGTAGATAATTCTGTTTTTTAAAAAAAAAAAAAAAAAAAAAAGGGGGGGGGGTCTGTCAAAGACTGTTCTTTTGACTGTAAACATTCAAACCGACATATTAAACTGGGGTGGTCGATAGCTGCAGGAAGAGCCTTTTACAGGCACTATATCAATGCAATTACGCTTCACCATTGACTCATTGTGATTGTATACCACTAAACATGCTAAAATAAATCTTAATCATTTAAATATATTTATGAATAATGATTATTTCATATGGACTGAATTGTATTCTTTGAGCGTTATGATTACTATTTTACCATTATAAAGAACCACTGAACCAGCCACATACAAATAAGTATTTGTGTTTATGTTAAAGTATTTTTCCTACAATAATAGGTAAGATAAAGTAATGCAATTTCTTTATAATTCAGTTTGTCCTATCCACTGCACATTGTTGTACACATTGTATTCTCTCAGTTAATTTTTTTAACCTGGGCCATTTAACCCTCTTTGAAATGCATTCAGATATTTTCTTTAATTCCAAGTGTGTGTTTCCGATAATTAACTTTCCGATTTCCCCCAATAGTCCTAAATATATTTTGTTTTATAGTGCTAAAATAGTCATGCCAATTAATGTTAACCACAAAAATGTGCACCTGACAGAACAATATGTTAATTTACTGTCATTTCTCAGTCATTCCCATTCAGTTGCAAATTATTTCACGAGCAAAAAAAATTTATGCCAATATTTCATTTAGAGATGCTTAACAGTGAATGTGGTCAAACTGATGGCAAGATAAGCTTAAACATTTCTGAATTGCATCAATAATGGTCCGCAATCGCTTGGGTAAAGACAAAAAAATAATCTGAATCAACTTCATATATTTTGTGTGGATTAGGCAGACATAAAAATATTAAGTAGTACTTTAACACTTAACCTTAGTTTATTAATTTCACGTTTTTACACATGTGAATTACACAGCAAAAATATTTATTTGTGCTGCACTGTGTAACTGGATTTATCTGTTTTAGCTGCGTACTTGGTTCGAAGACCAACATGGCACAGAAGAAAAAGCAAGATTTCCATTTAGATTTGTGGTTCTGCCTAACCCTGCAGAACTGGATTCTAGACTTTGGACGGCCTATTGTCATGGTAAGCAAGTATCCGTGTTCCCAGCATTTATATTTGTGTACAGTAAACTACAAAACAATGAGCACTATCACTTTCTTGGTGTGCCACACATAGATCATGCTTCCACTTGAGTGGTTCCCCCTGAACAAACCAAGCGCCGGAGACTATTTCCACATGGCCTACAATGTCATAACACCTTTCCTCATGCTTCGGGTAAGTGCGAACACATTGTCAGTACTCATTTGTCTTAAGATACCAAGGACACATCAATTAAAAGCTATAAATGTGGAATGAGATGACATGATTTGAAATGAACCCTCAGAGCCACTGGAGAGGCTTTCGAGGCAAATTCTTTGCCATCACAGGCATATTTTGTCCTGTCACTTTTTCTGTTAGTTGATTGAGCGCAGTCCAAGGGCGCTGCCCCGCTCAGCAGTTTACCTTTGCATCATCACTTTTGTCATGGGAGCCAGCATCCACCTGGTTGGAGACTCCATCAACCACAGACTTGTTCTGAGTGGCTACAAGCTCCACCTGTCAGTCAGAGAGAACCCGATCATGAGAGACCTCAAACCTGCTTCCCTGGTAAGGCTACCATTATGCCTGGGTGAGCTTTGTGAAACCTTTTTACTGTATTTCACTAGTGAGATAGAACTGAAGTGTGCCATTTAGTTATAATAAACTTGTATTCATCTTTTGTTTGATGACACAATGGCGATGCAAGATATTATTTCAAACTGCAGTTCTCAAATTGGGCTCAATATAAATTTGGAAATTAGTTTTCCTCTGCATGTCACGTGTACATTACACGAAAGCCAAAATCTGGTCAGTTTGTTTTCATCTTTTATTGACAATGCATAAAACAGTGGTGACATGGGACTTTAAATATTTATTTAGTTGCATTAAATAGTGTTATTTTTTTCATATTTAATTAAATATTGTACACTTATATGTATTAGGTTGCATCAAGAAAAGGTAAAAATGACTTCTCAATACATATCACATAAGACCAAACCTGCCTTCACATCCAGTTATTCGTTTATTGTATCGTTAAACTTTAACCATGCACACCAGCTCCAATGGATTTGTCTTCCATGACTAAGGATTTCTTCCACTGTTCATTACTCTACCCATGTCAATTAAAAAAGTAAAAAGTTGGACCAGAGACTACTTTTCTTGAGAGCTCGATGTTATTGATCATCTTGTAGGCCTTTTTGATATTTACTCTAACAGGCTGGTTGAGAAAAAAGCATGCAGGGTAGTGAAAAGAAGTCCTAAAACTTTAAATTATGACTACATACTACATAAATAACCAATTTTTGTATTATTAGATTATGAAAGGGAAACTTTAAGGGTTAAAGCAATAAGGTTTGTTTGAACAGCACTAATCTGGAGCAGATTGTATTTAATTTTTTTTTTCCTTGGGATTTTGCATTCCAATCTATTGTTCCAAGCAGGTAACCTAATGGGCTTTTTGCTACGCTTTTGTATTTATTTCTGACAACTAAAGTAAATAGGACTGATTCATAAGTGAATATTTTCCCACGTTGCAGCCCCATTCCATACGTACCACAGTACGCACAAAAGGGGAAATCCAATAGGTGTCACTGTTGCGCAAGAGAACAACACATAGTCATTCAGGAGAAAGGTCATTTGGGATCAATGTGTTTTAATAATTCCATACCTCTTGTTTATTTACAGATTGACTCCTTTGAGCTGTTGTATTTTTATGATGAACATCTGGGACATTTAATGTGGTAAGTTGGAGCGCTAATTATTAGGAATGAACGTGCCCAACATGGATTGATATACGTATTACTCATTTGTGTGTGTTTTGGCAAATTCTGGAGACATAAAACTAAAATATTTGAAAAGAAACAAAGACAAGCTCTAAAATAAAGAAAGCGTAATGCAATAGATGCATGTCTCGAAGGGCTTGCTGTATTCTTGATTCACTGACTAAATTTAATTGCTGTGAAGGTTTGAGTTCTCGATATAGCATTCTTAACCTTTAAGTAATTTTAAAATAAGGTACGATGTTTGTGAGGATACAAGATGAATAGTAAAAAAAGAATGTATGCATATAGGATGCTGCAGCACACACACTAATTATTCCCCTTAAAGGGCAACTCATGAATAAAACTCAAGCAGTGCAATTCACAAGAAGCCATCCTCTGGTGTCTTAGGTATATTCCCTTCTTTATCATTCTCTTCATCTACTTCACCGGATGTTTCACTGAGCCGACAGAGCAGATGAAGATTCCAGTCACAGGCCGGCTGTTACTTGTACCCAGCGCACTCTATTACTGGTCAGTTGTACTCATCATGTTCTACGTTTGTGAATACGGGTAACTCACGATTCAAGACGGTCATGAATTAAGTCTTCTGCATTGTGTGGATGAGTCAGTCCTGCACAATGTGTTCCGTTGCAGCCGTACTTTTAGGAAGCTTTTATGTCCTACTTTATACTTAGTGCTGTTCATTTACATTTGATTTAACGCCAGCCTTGGCTGGGTGCTTTACATGATTAGTGTGGCCAGGAATGCTGATTTCAAATGCATTTCTTTAATTATTGGTTATATTAATTTTAATTCTCCCATCTCCCCTTTTACCAGTGTAAAAAAAAAACAATTAGACTTGTTTGTTTATTTATTTCGAACATTTAAAGAAATACAAGAAAGTAACAACAACAATACTGAAAATAATAACTCCATAGTACAATAGAAAAGAAAGAAAAGGAAAAAAGAAAGAAAAAAAAAACATTGCGTTATAAATTTTCACTTTATCATAAAAAATCTTATTTGTTCGAAAGGGAGTAGAAGGAAGCCTAGGCTTGACATTAAGAGTTAATAGTAAGAACCAATTTTAATATCTAGTTGTTAAGTTATTTGTTTGTCCTCCTCTGTGTTGGCCCTCGAGGCCTCGATGACCTTAGCGTCTAGCTTTCCTCATGGGAAAGCTGACTGAGTGGGAGATACAACCTTCAAATGTAGATTGTACATTTTAAAAAGCTTTGTTTTATCAAGACTTGCCAAGGATAACCTTATCTCTTTACCCTCTGACAAACAGATTACCAAGTTGAAATTTCAGGGGATTTACGAACGTTAATTTGCAATTTACCAACATCGCTTGTCTCTGCTTCAACTTCCCGCTAGCTTGTAATTTTAATGATTAACAATCTTCATGCTTGTTTGTTGTCTTGGCTCTTGCGAATGTTCAGGTTGTTTTTATTTGTAATAGTGTGGGGTGACTTTGACTTTTTTGGTTTTATTTACTCCGCAGGTATTTGGTTACGGAAGGACAAATCACTGAACTGTTTCTCCTCACCTTTTTTGCAATGGTGGCCATGGTGATTCATCAAAGGCATAATGGCCTGAGACCAGACAGCAATGGTCTTTTCTTGTTCTATAGTTTTAGTGTTACTGTGCTTTTCGTGGCACTCTGGGTTGGTTATCTATGGAATGACCCGGTGCTACGCAACAAGTACCCTGGTTTTGTGTACGTTCCGGAACCGTGGTCCTACTACATGTTACATATACAAAAAGATCACTGAATCCGAACATTGTTATCTCATTACACTTTTTACTATATGTTGACTTGAATTCTATTTGCTTTCCCCCTTTTCAATTACAATAGAGTCTATTGAATGGACAGTGATGAAGGAACTTTTTTTTCTTTTTTTTATGTTCTATTGTACTATGGCGTTATCATTTTCTGTATTTTTTTACTTTTTTTCTTGTATTTCTTTTAATGTTCGAAATAAAATAAACAAACAGAACAAGAAAAATAGTTTTACAAACTGCTATACTTTTTTTTAGTTTGTTTTTGTTTTCTAGTTGCTAAGGTTTTGGACAGTATTTGTCGTATTAGGTTTTTGACACTGCTCGGTTCGGACGCAACCGATTGTTACCAATGTATTCAATACCGACTGTCCTTGTGCTCAATGCAATACTGATGTCAATAATAAATGAATGGAATGTTTTTGGAATACTGTTGTATGTACTGTTAAGATTCTCTGCTCCCAATCTCGCACAATTATCCTTTGCACATTTGCCACTGTCTACTTTTTTTTTTTTCAGTCCAGCATTTAAATGGTTCCTCACAATAATCCTTTTCATATTTGCCACTGTCTACTTTTTTTTTCAGTCCAGCGTTTAAACGATACCTCTATTTGTATATTGCTGGTGTCAGGCCGAAACAACCCGTGTTCGAATTTGGTGAATTTAATAAATTTTCATAAATCTATACCATTGGTCAGTTCACATGTGCGTGTGCTATCTTCACAAATATTTGATCAGTCTTAAGTGTTGAATATGGCTTGCTCACTTTGACAGTGTTATGCACAATGCAAAAATAAACAGGTTAAAATGTACCCCTTCAACTTTTTCACATTATAATCACAAACATGTTTTTGGTTGTTGTTGGCATTTGATTTGATAGACCAAAACAGAATTGCATACAAGTGACAAATGGAATGAAAATGATACACAGTTTTCAAAACATTGTGATATATATCTGAAAAGTGCAGCTTACATTGAAATCAGGCCCATGCACTCTGATAAAACCTCAATTTCACTGACACGCCTTCCTATGAGAAATTGCCATTTCAACGTACCACTGTCGAAGACATGTCAACTTTGTAGCTTCCACTGAAGCTACAAACTTCCCAGGATGGATGCACAGTATCCATTGCGGGGGCGGCAAGTGGAAAATTCAGGACAATTCCCCGAATGGCTGCTCCATTTCAGACTGACGCGACCCAGCATTTGTTTTATATAGTTTTCTAATTAAATTGGCCCTCATTCCTATCTAGTGTCCAATATACAGCCAAAAAGAAACATGTTAGATATAACAAGCGTCAGCCAAATGTGCAAAGCTAACAGATCTTTTCCGAGGAGGAAGAGGGTTCGAAGATGTTCCTGATCCCGAATGGTAAAATCACTGGTAAAATTACTAAATAAGTCCTTATTGATTGCATGATTCATTGTTTTTGCCCACCATCAGAAAATGATCAGCTCTGTAATCTTATAAGTAGGTAATATTGCACTTTAAGCACTTGATTGTCTTTGCATTGTCTATTTTTATTTTAACTCAATTGTACTTAAAATCAATAGTTTGTTGTTATGTTGTAACTTGCTCTTGTTGCTTGCTTGGAAAGAATAGAGTTAAACTGTGCTGCACCTTGGATCTGGTATCTGCGTTTCCACAGCAACGCATATTAAATTACACGTAGGCTTGGTGCTGGACTTTAAACAGGTGGAGGGAGAGACTTCATGAAATCAATTCCTTCTTACTGGGAATCCACTTAAATACTTGAAATGGTAAGAACAATTGTTTGTGTTTGTACTTGCAAAACTTTGACTTTCACAGTTTTTAATTGTATATTTTGTTATTTAATTACACAGGCAAAATTCTTTACACCAGCTCAAATCAATGGTAAGTTTTCTTCACCGCATATTTTGCACCACCATTCCTTCCCCGTCATTCACAAGAGAATTTTTAAATGGGACTTGCCGATATGTCTGTTTTTATGTTTACCTTTTATGAGTGGGTTGGCAGTGAAATGGAAATAATGTGTGCTTTCAAATGGCATATTGTCATCTACTTCCTGAAAGTAATTTTACTTTCAAGTAAAACGTGTTTGATGAGACAGTTTTGACAAGTCGATAAGCAGATGACATACCGTAATTCATTATTATTTTCTTTGCAGAGTTCAAGGAGTGCTTCTCCTTGTATGACAAGAAACAAAAGGGAAGGATTGACGTCAAGGACCTGATCACAGTTATGCGCTGCCTTGGGACAAGCCCCACACTTGGTGAAATTGAAAGACATCTTCAAGTTCATAAAATTGGTAAGTAAGCAATCAAACATTGACTGACCAACAGTTCTCTAAAATAAATTTTGTTGTGGTAGGATTAATTGCATTTTCACTATAATGGTCTCTATTAAATTGCAGACCTTTGACAAGGCCAAACAATCCGAATTTGAATCAGCCCCTTAGTAAATGCCATCCTCTTGCATATTCTAGTTTTATCATTTGGAGAAACTTGCTCCAGTGCCACTATTCAGTGGAAATTAATTGAGTTGTTTTTGGTCATCTTGCTTATGACACTCAAAACATCTCCCTAGGTCAAGGCATTTAATTACATGATGAATAAACCTAATTTATTCACCACCACAAATTATTATATTCAATTTACAATCAGAATATAATCTAGTAATTGGTAGTAAAATGAAACTGACACACCAGAGCCCGCAATCAGTACATCTTGTTTTGTGTGCAGAAAAAGACAAACTTAATGGACTTAATGGGTGGAAGCAATTAAATTGTATTCATTTTGTTCCTGTGTGGAGAAATATCACAATAAACTGAGTAAAACAAATTATGTTGTAAAAGATTAGTTGTGTTAAAAGACTTGTACAATAACACAAGCCTGTTTCATGGTTATTTCACTTGAATTGAGCAAGTAAATACTATTTTTTTCATTATGTTTTAGAAAAGTCAGGGAGCTTGGACTTCTCTACATTCCTGACCATGATGCACCGGCAGATACAACAGGAAGACCCGAAGGCAGAAATTCTTGAAGCCTTTAGGATGACAGACAAACAAAAGAAAGGATACATTCAAGCCTCGGAACTGAGAGCCAAGCTCACCATGTTGGGAGAGAAACTTACTGTTAAAGAAGGTAAGAAAAAGTAATATTAATTATAAAAGAATCCTACATTTAGAGTAAGTCATTGCTCAAGAGTTTAGTACTCATATTGGTATCTGTTTGAAATGGTATCGAACATCCTACCAACAACAAATTTGTAAGATTTTGGTACACTGCCACACACCAGTATTTACATAGCTGAAACAATCTCCTACCTACAACTGTGGAAACTTGAATTGCTTTGCCAGTGAACTCGAGTGGATGTCTAACAAATTTCAAGAGAATAAAATATAATAATATAGCTCGGAATATAACTTAGTGATGAATGTACTTTATGATCATAAATTGCTTCGCGCCTGCAGCCTACTTTGGTAAGACTGTACAGAAGTCTAGATTCTCCATATTCCAACAGTTCAGTGTTCGCTGGCTGAGCCCAAAGGTTTTGAGTAATAGCTCATGAGTGGAGCCCCGAGCTGACCTTTTAAGTAATAACACTTAGAAATTAAATTCTCTGGCAGCATTGCAGTCTTTTGAAACGTTCTTTAAAAGCTATTTTCTGTTTTCTTTTTTTTGATAGTGGAAGAGCTGTTCAAAGAAGCAAACATCAAACCAAGTGGAGTTGTTAACTACGAAGAGTTCACCGAAATGGTGACTCTACCACCTGTTGATTATTGAGTTGGGCCATTGTAAGGAATACACAAGCAGACATTGCTCTGTGCGGCTTTAATTCGAATTTTTTCATGAAGTTTGCAAAAATTTCAAGGTTTTATGTTTGTGTCTGTTGGGTTAAAGGTATCTAATTTATTACAACTTGTTCTTTATAGTTAAAGTTTAAATGGCTGTTTGAAATGGACTTATTCTATTATTTTTATTATTGGTTTTGATTTAATATACACCTGAATTTCAATTTGACACGGACTTTGGGGTCCAGAATTTGGGAATCGCGTTAACCCCGAAAGTGTGTTGCGTAGAAAGGCATGTTTTTAGGCGGCCGATGGGGTCCTTTGTTGCGTTAATTTATGTCAGACATGTTGGGGAGCTGATAGAATTGTTTGCCGTCCATCACTTTGAGTTGACATTTTAATAAGAGAGAAGTAATACGCAGGTGACAATATCAGGCGGATTTAGTAAGTCATCTTTATGCTATGTGAATTGGATGGAAGAGAGAATAAAGCAGCCACCTATTCTACTACTGTGTCTGACCACATTCTTTGACTAATGAGTGACTGTGTGCATGAGGTGCTTCCGTGAACTTCCCCCTTTCCGGATCTAAAACAATCCTGACGATCCCTAACAGTGTCATAAAGCAGTTATACAGTTCAAACAGCCTGACTTCTTATTGTCAACGCCTTTAAATTGGTCACATAAATTCATCAAATCACTAGCGCTAAGGTTTACGCACTTGTCATTTAGCTTTGTACGGTCCTTATATCATCCATTTAAAATATTACTTGAAAATGTATTATGACAAAAAAAAATTGGGGTCTATGACCAAACCGCGTTAGACAGAAAGTCGCATCAAATCGAAGCCAGTAAAACCGAGATTTAGGTGTATATTTCTTTATTCGTATTAAATATTTCATTCAAGGCAACATGTACATATTTTTATGTTGGAGTTAAAATGATGATCATGCCTGAGAATTAAATTGTAAAATTAAGAAGATGAAATAAAAGTATTATTAAATTAATCATATAATTAATATATTTATATATACTGAATAATTAATAATGAAATAATATAATTGACTCAATCAGTTCTACTTTTTGAGCTTATCATGAAGGCGTATGAGTGAGGTCACACTCATGGTATGATGAAAGGTTTCAGGAGTACACAAGACAAAAATGGTAACCACTGAAAGGGTGGAGGGCTCAAGTCCCTGTTCATGGGCCAGGTCAAGGCCTCAAGACACCCCAGTGTTGAATTTCCCCTTGTGGAATAATGTGATTCCATTTAAAGCACACAGCATAATATGAATATATCTGAGAAATGAATTAATATTAATATTCACCCTCAAGTGTGCATTGTTTGACATTTAAAATTCATGTGGTACATTTGAATGGTATATTTGTGTCCGGTAAAACTCTATTTCATCCTTTGGTTTTTGGGAAAAAAAAAACATCTCTACCAGTCTTCAACAATTAACAGGCATTGTCAGTTTTTGTATTTGGGTACATCTTTTAATATGCATGCAGTATATATCCAAGATTATTTTCTGGGTAAACTCAAACTGCTGTGTTATAAGAGAAAAGAAAATGTTTATGAATTGATAAATAAACATTTTGCCCTCATGAAAAATGTTGTGTTCATGTTTGACCTCATGAAAAATGTTGTGTTCCATGTGTCACTTAAAGTGCATGGAAAACATCAACGCACCTTGACTCGTAAGAGGTCATGAAAACCCTTGCAGAACACATATGGGCTTAATTCTCCCATTTGTGATGTGTTTGAATGTAAAAGTGAATTTTGAATGGTTGTGTTCAGAATACCCACCCCCAGTTAATAGAGGCTGCGGAAAACTTGTACTCTTATCATTGTCATTCCTTCTATCACATAAACCTGGACTTTCATCTGGGGTGTGTAGACATTTTATATCCATTACGTATTTCTTTGGTTTCTTGCCCCTGACACCTCAGTAAATAATGAGAAAGCAAATTTGGATTTCAAAAAAGTGGATTTTGGCCAAAAATCTGTACCAACTGCATCAAAATGAAGAAAACGACTTGCTTTGGTGTTTTCAACATACACCTATACTGAGAACACAGGCCACCACTATGAAATCAAGAGTATCGGCTAATATATAAATATAGAAACATGTTGCATCAAATGCATCATTATGGCATGCTCTAAAGTTTAGAGCATGCCATAATGATGTTTGGGTGTAAATTATTTCGAGTCTAAATGCATACTTCACAAAAACAAGGAAAAAGTTATGTGGAAAAATATTTTCTTTTTAATGCAGTTTATTATACAGTATGTTTCGTGTTTAAGCCTCTGTGGTAAGACAAATTGAATAAAGTCACTGCCAATGTTGACAAGCAAGTGCTGAGCCGATCAATTTTTGTGCTGAACACCATTACAACATCATGTCTTCAAATAAACCTGAAATATTTTAGCATTTGGCAAAGCAAATACAAATACGGCCAGCACACAGCTGTTAGTAACAATAGCACCAATGGTAAGACAACATGAGACGTGTGCAGGGGTTGCCATGGCAATGAATGAAATGCTTATTGCAGTGTGCTATCAGCATTGTTTTAAAGCTCTTACTTTGAGTTACAATAAAATCACAATCACAGGGCCAAGAAAATCCACTCAAAAAAGTGTATCACAGCTTTAAGTTAGTTCGATTTCATTTGGTTTTGCTGGTAGGAGTAATTGATTACAGTATACAGAGTTAATGTATAGTAGCCTTTAATGTTAATAAAATATTAAATTAAATTACAACAGCAAACTACAACAACAATACTGCTGTCACAGCATTTGCTGCCCGGGTCCTAATAAAATCTTACATGTCATTATGTGAAATGTATTCTTGGTTAACCTGGTACTTCAGGCCTCTGCTGGTTGCTGACCTGAGAAATACTTTGTGCATAAATTACAATCAAAAAGCTAGTGACTTTTCAGAGTGAAGGTACAAAATACATTAAGAAAACACATTTTAGAGTCTTATTAGCAGTCACAGATTGATATGTTACCAACAGGCGATAAAAGCTGTTTTGTTCCTTTCATTTCAACACAAAGTGATTGACAGCAGATTGTTATCATTTGTCATGATTCTGATTTATTATGCTACATCAAGAATCTTTTAGTAAAACCCTAAAGACAGATAACTTTGTACTTTGTGGTTGCCAATTTTGTTTCAGAGAAGCTTTCAAAAAAGAAAAGAAAAAAAAAAGATAAGAAAAACACTACCCTTACATGTACCACAGTGCCTTTAAGTGTAGAAATGACCAAATAAAAACCAAAATAGAATTCACAATACCTGGACCACAATATGAGCTTGACATATATATCTACCGTATTTTCCGGAATAAAAGGCGTACCTAAAAACCTAAAATTTTCTCAAAAGCCGACAGTGCGCCTTATAGTCCGGTGCGCCTTATATATGGACCAAATTCCTAAATTTAAACTGGCCCGAAGCACTGTGTCATGAAATCAATCATAAGTGGCCCGCTGAAGACTATGAATCATGAATCAAAAAGACTATGGATCATTATTTTGTGATTATAAAGTAATTTGTTGCGTCTGACGGCGAAATAAAAAAGATAACATGGAGAATGATTTGATTTGGATTAAAAATCTGACATGATGCATTAATGATGCGCTTTATACAACGACAACGTTTTAAAATGGGGCATTCATTGAAGGTGCACCTGGGGTGGTAACTGCACTGAACAGAACTTGAAGGCCCTGCAGCGCATAGTGAATACGGCTGGTAAGATTATTGGTGCTTCGCTCCCCTCCCTGAAGGACATTTAGACCTCCCATCTCGCCCGCAAGGCAACCTCGATTGCGAGAGATGTGAGTCACCCGGCTCACTCTTTGTTTGACCTTCTGCCCTCTGGGAAGAGGTACAGGAGCCTGCGCTCCCGCACCATCAGACTCGCCAACAGCTTCTTTCTCCAGGCTGTTAGGACCCTGAACTCGCTACCCCCTTCTGCGTAGCATGCGGCACTGTTGCGCTATTTTCTGGTATGTTTGCTGTACGCTCACTTGCTCCTTTTTTTTTGCTCCTCTTATTTATTTATTTGTTGTGTTATTTATTCATTATTTATTCAGCACGCTGTTGTTATACTTGTTTACTTATTTGTCTGTTGTGGGCCATGTCTTGTCACCGTGGGATAGGGGGGAACGAAATTTCGGTTTCTTTGTGCGTCTTTGGCATGTGGAGAAATTGACAATAAAGCTGACTTTGAGTTTTATAGTGCGGTGCGCCTTATAGTTGGGACAATACGGTAAGTAATGAAAAGCTAGATTTGATTGCTACTTAATTGACAATCCATAATCTGAAATGACATGAAAGGTACAATATTGAAATATTTAATAAAGGCACTGGGCCTGCCCATACCTCACCTGAATTTAGGAGGCCATGTGGCCTTGAGCACCAAATTTCCTGCAGCTTTGATCACATTAAACATTAAAAATGCACACAGTGGATAATGTATTACCCTTTCACTGTCCTTGTACAGAGATTTGTTTTGAGATGGAGAACTACGGACCAGTGCACAGCTGAATTTTTGTTCAATGTATCTGACCAAAAATGTTCAAACCTTTGATGCCAAATCATCTGCCAAGACGAGGCAATTCAATTTTGTATCCCCGCAATCATCTTCCACTTCTACGTATACTATCACATCTGCTGTGAGTCACCCTTTGTTAGCTGAATATGTGCCGTAATTAAGTGCTGGTAAACAAGACACTTATAGAATGCAAGCACCTGACATTGTTTTATCACACTCGGTACATGTGTATTTAGCTATTTCATTTATACATTCATTTGTATCGTACCTGCTACCAACCACAAATTTTGTTTTTCTAGTGTATCTATACGGTATATTCTAAGCTGGCTACATTGATGGCACTCATGGCAGACCACTATCTTCTGTAGCTTTTTGTCAGTGACAATTCTGCAATGTATTATCTACAAAGTGAAACTAAACATTTACGTTCCCTCCATTAGCAAACAGAGAAGTTTAGCCGGCAGTCTGTTGAGGTGATAAAATCCATACTTTTAACGATGAGTACTCATTGGTGATTGATGCGGCTGGCCTGGCCCGGTTGTTGCTTGCAGGTTTTGCAGCACTGCGCGAGCACGTTGGGCAACTGGCAACGGCCCAACCAGCGTAGAGTCTGACAGAAGCGGGAGGTGAGACGATCACGGAGACAAACCTCCCCTGTTTGGGGGACGGACACAGAAGTGATATTAGAGACCAACAGATGGAAATGTGGGACAACTTCAAACCTTTAATACATTTGTTGACATGTGCAATAAACTGATTCAGTTTCATGAGTAGCTGTGCCAAATAACTGACTTTGGAGTGCCTTGGGTGAAATAAGTGATATTTTTTGTTAAGTTCAATGTTCCTGATTTGTTTCTCCTTTTTTGGGACTGTATCACTATCAGGGAGGAAAGGAAACATCTGGATTTCTTCTTAGTGAATTCTCCTCTGCTTATGTTGCTGAAAAAGAAATGTTGGGGTTTGTGCACACAAAGTTAAGGGAGAAATATTCTTATTCAGATTTTCTGTACATTGATATTTCCGAGTTACACCAATGGTTTATGTTTGTATTACAAAAGATATGTTTAGATTTCGGCTAAAAAACTGTGTTAAATTTACTCAAATTTACTTCAGCAGGTTTTTGCACAATAATAAACATGTCTGAATATTGATTTCAAAAAATGGGTCTGGATCCAGATGTTTCTGTATTTTGTCATCTTTTGGAGGGGTTTGTAAAGGAATTAATGCAGACGGGCTTGGATATTGTTTCGGTCACTGTGTATCAATGATTTTAAAAACTGTTACCAACGATTTCATGTTAGTGAGAGCAACTGTTAAATGTTTACACATTTGTGCAACCATGTATATTATAATTCAAATTTATATAGCCATGATGCAAGTACATTGAAAGCTGGATCATTTGTCTCTCACGAGAGAACTCATAAAAGTATGTAAAGTGCACTGCTGTGGTTGCTAGACCTATAGCTGACTTTCATGCAGCATAAGGGAATGCTATGCGGATTCACCATCTACAATGATAGTCTGCTATGAAATAAGGTCACCATATTGATGTACTGCACTGACTGAAGAACAACACTTGGCTTTTTCAAACTTTCTCCAGGGATTTGCATGGAACTGAGACTGCTCAATAGTGTGATATAAATAAAACAGGGCATTCAGCAAGACTGAGTGAATTTTGCAAGAATCCTTTCACTCATTGCTTTCGATATCTTTTTGTCTCATTATGAAGTGGTAGGAAACACTCAATAGATCACAAGAGCCTTTTTGTAATCAAAAGTGCCATCATGGGGGTTAAGAAATAAAAGATAAAACAGCCCATGCCTTCCTGTTAGCATTATGTGGAGGCCAAAGGGGGAGCTTGATGACTTTAAAAGAAGACAAATATTTAACTGCAGTTCGTCAGCTATTCTGAGTGAGCCCTATTCTTCTAACATATGGTGATTGGGAAGTCCTCTAGGGTTTGCAATTCATGACTGAAAGTACTTCAGAGTTCCTCCACGTACTGAACACTTTTTCTCCACTAGATGCAAATGTTTGTATCATAAGTTGTACATGACGCAATGGGATCAGTACCTTCCTTGGTGTGATGCAACAGACTGCAAGGTTAATGGCTGTTACATATAAACGATCCAGTTATGGGCATTCCTCCAATTTTTGCCCAAGGGACGAGAAGCTTTTAAAAAAGGACCGACTAAGCAAGGACGGAAGAGGGTTCTTGTAATCGTAACTAACTGCCAAACATGGTAAAACTACACTTGCCCCAGCACTAAAATGAAGATGCGTCCGTGTATATATGCTGACTGCACAAACACACGTTTACCAAAATAGGGCCCATAATGGCATTTTTATACATTTGATCGTACACCATTGTTGTTCTTGCGTTTGACATTAACTTAAAAAGTTAAAACATTATGTTTTATTTTTTGTTGTTCTTTATGTAATAGTATTTTACTTAATTCTTGCACAAAAGAGGCAGATAAAATAAGACAGGTCTTCTTTCTAGATCGGAGAACATCTGTTTGTCTATTATCATGCTTTTTTCATTTAGAACGAATGACATAAATGATGGAAAATAAAATGAAATAAACAATGGAGGACAAACTACTCCCTAGAACACTATACAATGCTTTCTCACTGTCTTGATATCCACTTTTCAATCCCGGATTTGGTGAGCGGCTGGAGACCCTGGACTGGTCACTACCAATCGAACGGTCACAATTTAACCATTCACATCCACAACTGAAACAACTGGACTAAAATATCACTTTTCTATAGGCGGTGCCGTAAAATAGGTGAATACTGCTGAGATTGGCCATTTTACTTGTTTGAACAGATGCTAACATAAGCTCGCTAACCCACTCACTCAAATATTAAATATAGCCCACATATACTGGACATTAACTTGGAGACATTTTCCTTGCCATTGATTAAAATGCAAGGTATCATTAGTTGTCAGGGGAGGGCTATACTATATATAATGTATCATATGTGCAGAATTTTTAGTATTAGCCTGCTTTTCTAGATATTGTATTAGACAATGTTAATATTCTCATTGTCTCATCGAGACGATATAATTTATTGGACTACAGCAATTGTCCAATGGTTATGCAACAAAATATTAAGTTAAATGTATTCCACTTTTCTAGGCCAGTTTTATTACTTTATTATTTAAAACTATTCGGTTGATCCCTGGACCATGGATATTTCTTTCTAAAGATTAAAAATCCGATATGGAAAGACGAGCAGAGTGCAAAAGCGCAGACCATTAAACATGATCTAACATGATAGGTTAGACGTGTATGCCATCATAAACACTTGATTGCATTAGAGGGCTACAAAGGCACCAGCTGCAGCTAAATATGCCTCATTTCCTGCGTATGTCTTTTCTTCTATTGGCTACGATTGACCCGCTTCACGCATCTCTAGGGCTCCAGCAGGCCCAATATAGAAACAGTAATCAACAAATGGCAATGTGGAACATCATCAGTGGCTGATTTGAGTTGAAATATTGTGATGCACAAAGAGCTATTCTTATGTACCTGTATCATAGATTGCAGTTTACTGCTTTCAAACTGGAAAAAAAAAAAAAAAAAAAACGGTCACATTGACGGTCTGTTAATAACATTTATACTATTTTGACCACATTTGCTTATTCTCTGCTACATGTAGACATTTAGTGCATTTTTTTTTTTCCCTCAAAATCAAACAATATGTCAGCCATTGTCTAAAGCTCCGACCTCATACCTCATCGGAAGCCTTTCAGTGAAAGGAGCTCTAGGTTTCTGTTTTGTTAGGAGTTACAGATTGCATGGCCAGACAACTGCATTTACTTGATGTTACTGTATATTTGTAATGTTTCGCAATAATAATGATGTTGGTGATGATAATAATAATAATAATAAAACCTCAGTTTCCCTCTTTTTCAACTTTGAGCACGGGCCCCTCCAGAGGTCTCTGCACACTCTAGTTCAAAAGTATTCTTTTCTGAAGCGAAAGACGCTAATATTTGTTTGCTATAAAGATGATTGATTTAACAGTGGATTTTAGTTTTGCTCCAACCACCATTTTGTTTGAACCGATTATAAGGATCCTGCAGTCACATCTGTTATTGGACACTTGAAACCTCATTTCACAGTTGTCGTCTTCATTTGAGAGGAGGGCTAGAAAGCATGCAACAAATGATATAATAATACAATCAGAAAAATGTGTGAAATTATGTGTATGATTGGGTTATGCTGATTTTAAGACTTATATAGAATAGATATTATTTTGTCATATGTGTTGATTGAGATGCATTGTTACTTAAATGGAGGGGCCTTTTGAAGTTATGCAAATTCAGTCAAAGGTTTATCTTCTCCCAAACAAAACAAAAAAAAGCTATATGGAGAGTTGCCACACTTATTAATTGCGTGGGTATTATTTCTAACTCCTTACCAGAAGGGTGCCTGTGACACTTATCCAAGTTACACTTTTGTGTGCTCCCCGGTTGCACCTCATGGCCACACTGAGTTTCATTCAAAACTTCTTCTGTCTCAGCTTTTGTGTTAACACACTTGATAAGTCGCCGCCGCACTCCACCGCCACAGGAAGTAGAGCACTAAAGGGAAAAATGTGTCACTCGTAATACATAAAAGTCACTTCAAATGTTGCAGAAAGTGCTAATTAAAGTGTCAAAAGCTTGGTTATAAATAATAGTGTGACATGCAGATTCACTGGGGTGATTGAGTTATACAGTAGTTTGAAAATGCAGCACTGGGGGAAAAAAAGTGTTTCAGATTCCTTTAATTCCCTTATCTAGCATATGTATGGCAGCTATTCCAATCTAGTATCTGTTGAATTCTATTTTACAAACCACAGTGTCTCAGTGTCTGAGAATGGAAACGTTATAAGGAATGCACCAATAAAGCCACATTCAAACTTGTCATTGTGCGTTTGTTTTTTAAATCGATGGCCAAGTTCTCCAGGCAACTCAAAAATGTTTTTATATTGATTCAGTGGCTCAGTTTTGAGAGTATTTTGTCACTGCAAGGCTATATAATAATTCTGCAGGGATGTATTCATGTTGAGCAAAATACGTTTTTTTTTTTTTTTTTCTTCTTTTTCATGGACCTATGAGCCCTGGCATAAGCAGTCATGTGGGAAGGTGACAGAAGGAGCCATGATTGGCAAAGAAGTCATGATCACTGGTTTGTGTGTCACGTCACAAATATCATACGTGGCTGAATCAAGCAATTTGACAAGTGCACTTGTGCCGTGAGGGCAGAGTTTCCCCAGTCAGGGGGACATGAGCATATTTCAAGGGTTACGTTCTGTGAAAACATTTCATTTTTATGATGAGTGAATATTCTCAACATTTTTTTAAAATCCTTCAACAAAATGGTATGTGTGTGCTGCAACTTGTTTCAAAGGTGTGGATACTGTAAATGTTCTTGTCTGCTGTCAAAATGTTATAAATAAGTAATTCTACTTTAAAATAAAAACAAATAAATAAAATAAATAAAAATACTGTCTCGTTCCATCTAATTAAAGTTGCA
Organism: Syngnathus scovelli; assembly: GCF_024217435.2. Taxonomy (NCBI): domain Eukaryota; kingdom Metazoa; phylum Chordata; class Actinopteri; order Syngnathiformes; family Syngnathidae; genus Syngnathus; species Syngnathus scovelli. The sequence continues at coordinate 10,059,911 of NC_090850.1, read as the reverse complement.
ATGCCTAAAGGGAGTTTATTCAAATGAGCTCCAGTTTTGTGTGGTAAATGTTATAAGCAATGTATAAGTTACAAAGGCAAGTTCATTAGGGATTTATTTATATTTATTTATTTATTTTTTTAATGTTTAATATGATTTGAAAAGAAGGAAATGCCTGGTAATTAAATGTTAAAATTAAGGACAAATTATATTTCGTGTGTTACGTTCAACTTCTGCAGATATTTGTGAGGGGGTACTCATGGTATGGGCTGTACTTATAAAAAAAATGCTTTATCTACACGACGAAAGGAGTCAGGCGTGCACAAGACCAAAAAAGGTTGCGAACCACTGGCTAGGGGATCAAATTTTCACCAATGGTAAATTTACACAAGCGTTTACTCTTTGTATGTCTTAGTCATGTCTGACCAAGATTAAGATCATATATCCACAATAATTTTCCAAAATTAAAACATACCATTGAAGCAGTGGTAAAATATAATTCACATGTAATTTCTACATACTGTGTATGTTTCAATAGAGCATACCTGTCCCCAAGAACCAGTTAGCCACTGAGCACAAGGCTGAGTATTGCATGGCTGGATGTTGCTGGGCTTAAGTTCAGTGTCACAGAGATCCTCCTCTGGGCAGGTGACAAGTCGTTGCTGTCCTCCACCTCCACAAACCTCTGAACACTGAGCTCAATACACACGCATGCAAACACGCGCACACACACAAACACACACACACACACCAGCAATGATGTGTAGAGGGTGAAAGGTGAGACAGGCGCAACCTCGTAATGATGTATAGTGAAAAGAATATATTGCCTTCATGAAATAGAAAGCAAGCTAAGTCCTCTGAGTGAATCATCTTTGAAATAAAATGGTGAAATAAAAGAAAAAAACTTGTACTCAGCTTGGTAGCATGCAGTAAATAGGGATCACAAAATGTCAATCTGGTTTAAAAGTGATAAGAAGCATATTGTCAGAAACATTCTATTTCATAAACTTGAGGCTGTCAAAGTAGGTCTTGCAGGAGGAGCAAATATCACAGTTAAAGTGCTAGGCACCTGTCCCCAGGAAGAGGTGTACCAGTCCAGGCATGGCCGAATGTTGCAGGGCATATTGCTATGTGGCCTGGAGAACATTGCCCGACAGTGGAAAGGTCGTAGAGGTCTCTGATCTCGCATGTCGAAACACTGGATCTCTCTGGATTTTATTCCACCTCCACAATTCCTGGAACACTGCAAAAATATATCTAGTCATATGATTTCTTCTAAAAGTATCTGATTTTTAGTGGGCTTATTCAGCAGTTTTGGCTGCCTGTTTACAAATATTGTACCAAGTCAAGGCACCTCAAGTATTTATTGATTCCAATGAATAAATAAAATGAATAAACAAATAAATAAATAAATAACAAGGCATAGCTGTACCGTGCAACTTTAAGTTTCAGGAATGTAACATTGAAGACTGCAGCTCTGAGTGCGCTGAGCGGGACATGATTTTAACTGGGATTCACTATTTAAAAATATTGGTGGCTGAGTTGATGGATTAACACTGTTAGATATTTTATTAAACATGCATGTATTCAAAAGCCTTTAAGGCGGAGATTACCAGGGGCCTCATTAGGCCGTTTCCCGGTCTTTTACTGGCCCTCACCGTATTTATGGAATGTAAAGACACTAAAAACAAAAATAAAGTATGCAACGCTTTTATTTTAAAAGCAGCGCTTTTATTTTGATGTGGATGTGAGTAGGCGGTACCATCATGCAAGAGCAATTAATTGTGTCTTTACCGTTACCAACTAAGCAACATTGTGGCTATATTTAAGTGACAATTCTGAGCTGTAGACTTTTTTTTTGGTGACAATGCAAAAAATGCATTATACAGTCAAAACGAGCCAGGGGGATTTATCCTGATAATCAATTAGGAGTCCCAACTCGGAATGTCTTATACGAGTTGATGCTCATGTCAGCACACTTGTAAAAGTATAAGCTCATTGTATTTGCATGACAATTTTTTTTATTTCCACAATTCTTACGCAAATAGCATAAAAACACAAGTACGTTCAGATTATTAAAGCAATACAATGTTATGCTTAGAAATACATTGAATTAATAATAGAACTATCTGAAGTTGAAATGTTAACATGCCTTCTACAACTAGTTTTTCACACAGCCACTCTGAAAAAATAATTGCCCACTCCTGCTTAAACTAAAAGCCCAGTCTGGACCCAAGGGTTGAAAAGAATAATCAATCACAATTTCTTGCATCAAAGCCATCAACTGGCCTTAACGTGCCAAATGTAAACAAACAAATTAACAGCATTTGCAATTCCAGTATTGAAAATTCAAGGTCCCAAATGAGAACTGCCCAAAAAAATGAAAAGAACAAACAAACAAGACCCAGCTCACCTTCGTCCATTCCCCAACTCTCCACATGGAGCAGGGCCGCAAGTAACAACGCTGGGCGGGTGTTGGCCTCTTGGCTGAGTCACAATCAGACTCTGAGCCAGTACTGCAGGTCAAAGTCCTCCAGATGGCACCCAGACCACAGCTCGTGGAGCACTGTTCAGAAACACAGTCACAAATCCCAACAAACAAAAAGCTGTTCACCGAATGAGCATGTGACCACATGCGCAACCTCAATTCATTTCTAGTATAATGCTTAGTCTTATCCGTGTGTAAAATAGTTGAAATTACAGCACATCAAGGCAAATTCAGTCAATGAATCATGTTAAATGATTTCTTTCACTTAAATGTCTGCAGGCAACAAATTCAAACTAGAAAAAAAAAAAGCGAGACAGCCGCTTTTGTTCCTCTGCTATAATGCAACATGAGTGGAATTGATTCACAAAGACTTACAGAACTCCAGTTGCCGGTGACCCAAAAAGCCGCAACTTGTGTGGCGGCTGGTGTGTGTTCTGATATTGTGTGAGGAAGTGTCCAAAGATACGACTGTTGAGTCGGTGAGATATTCCTCATTGTTTTTTGTGTGGTGATAAGTTGAGTGGCTGCAGTGGTCAACATTGGGGCAATGTGTGAAGAGTCAGGATCATTTGTAATACCAGATTTTACAATCGGGGGAGTTGAAATTTGATTGTAGTCGTAGTCATCAAATGGAAGTTCTAATGTGTACAAAGAGGAATCTGCTTCAGTCCTTTCAGGAGTTTGTTCCGTTGTTGCTGGCTGAAAATCATCTGGGGGAGGCTGAGTGTATCCTTCCTGGTTCGTAGGCGGCTGGAATTGTGTTCCAGCAGACAACATGGTGTCATCGGGGGCCTTTTGATTACCTGACATGTACAGATCTGGGAAAGAGAGTGGAGTGGAACTGTCAGAGGGAGGCAGTGAGGTCATACTGAGGCCACTGCCAGACACGCTGGAATCATCATTAATGGTAACCAAGTCTGGACTGAGATGGGTTGGATGCACATTTTCCAATCTAAGATCAGGTGAAAATGTTTTGGATTCACTGGTAACTCGTGTAAGATCTAATTCGGAATCTCCTACATTTCCTGGCACTGAGGATTCTAAAACCTTAAGGGTAGTAAACTGTGGCATAGTGTAAGTTTGGTGCAATTTTAAATCGTCCTCTCTTCGGGCGTTTGCTGTCAATGTGACAGTGTGACTGTTCTCAGCGTGTATTCGAGGAACCGAAGCAGCGTGTGATGGAGTGAATTCCCCAGAGTGATTCTCCTCCTCTGTGGAATTGTGGTTATTTTTAACATCTTCTCTATCTTGCCCCATATTTTTACTCTGTGTGGGCTCCCTGGTAGTGTCATCCAGAGTGGGGCTTGTGTTATTGTTTTCAGACCACAGGAGATCTTCTTTTCCATCTTTTCGGAGTGAATGTCCCGGTGGTGACCGAGTGGTGGACACAGGCAGAAGATAATCCTCAGCAAGGTAATCGTCAAAACCTCCAGAGTGCTTTTGAGCGGCTCCTCCGTCCTCAGGGTTTCCGTTGTCCTTCAGGTTGTTTTTAGTATTGCTATGTGTTTCTGCAGGTTTTGAAGAATGACTTGTGCCCTTTACACGACCAGTTGGTTCTTCCTCATATAAAAAATCTATTTCGCCACTCTCGTTTGATAAGTCTTCATGGAAATTGATGAAGTTGTAGTCATAGTAAAAGTCATCCACTTTAGGAGCATTGTCTTCACTTTCTATCTTATTGTGATAATGAAAGTCCTCAAAAATGTTATTCAAGTCATTTGGATTATCATTTTTTAATTGGACTTTGGTGGGACTGTACTTCGGAGGCGGTTTGGCCACAGGTATGAAGTTAATTTCATTCAACACGTCTTCACTTGTCCATCCACTTCCAGATGAGTCTATGTCACCGAAATTATCCACGATTTGCGGACAGTCCTGAATCGAACAGGTACTAAGAGAGATGGGCTTCTGCTGCAGGTCGCAGTCAACGCCAGTGTTTCTGGAGCAGGTAACGTTACGCCGACGTAGTCCTCTTCCACACGTTAGTGAACACTGCATGGACAAGGCGATGACAGAATCCATTAGTTCAATCTCTCACTGTGACAGCGACTTTGACAAAGTGAAAGCATGCAACGCCTACTTGCAATTCTGACTGGCAACATTTACTTGTACTATATTTACAAAGCTGATCTCCACTCAAACACCCATTGTGATGGATTTTTGTGCTATTTGGTGAAATTAAAATGTCATAAAAACACTTTTGGGACATAATATGTATGAATGTCCATGCTCAGGATTATATATATGCCTATTGAAATCCCTGCGATTGGCTGGTGACCAGTTCAGGGTGTACCTGCCTACTGCCAAAAGACTGCTGGGATAGGCTCCAGCACGCCCACAACCCTCGTGAGGATAAGCGGTTCAGATGATGAATGAATGAAATCCGAGCTATAAAAAGACTTCATTTTCTTTGACAAAAAAGAAATCCCATGTTAAATCTAAAATGTGAAAGTTACGATTGACACCGGAAAAAAAATGACTGGTCAAGACCTTCGTGCGAGTCCAAATGATCATATAATTAAAAATTGTGCAAGATGGAATGATTTTCGAAAAGTATTTGGGGTAAGTAGAAACATGCTTTTCCTAAACTGGGGGAAATTTTGAACAGCTCCAAACACTACCTCCTTTTGGCACAAAAATCTTCAAGCATCTGCTAGAAAGCTGACGACTTAAAAGTTGCAGCATGGTGAGCACAACTGACTTTTTTGGGGGGGGAGTGGGACTCAAGGCTCCCAATAAAAATGTTTACATGCAATAATTATTATTATTCAAGTCCTGTAACTTTTCTTGATATACTGTATGTCAGAAAAAAAAAAACATGTGTGCTGAATCCACTGTGAAATATTATCAACTGTAAAAATAAAGTCCAAGCTCAAGTTCACCTTTCCAACGCTGTGAGTTGGATTTATGCGAACTGAGATGATGTGTTGGAAAACCTAATGTCCCAAAAGATGTACGTATTTCATACAATAAAATATGATGTTCTCCTTTCATGTGAGCCAGACGATTAACCAGCTGCCGTGTTTGCTTCATTAGATGGAGGTGAGGTTGCGTCAGGTCAATTCGGGGTAGCATCACCATGACAACAAATGTGCTCACCATGCCCAAAGCATCGGACAGTCCCTATCACCTTATAGGTATGGATTTATCACTATATGATATGAGAAAGAGAAAGTGCAAGATTAAAAAAAAAAAAAAAGGAAAAATATGGGTGTAAATAAACTACAATCTTTAAACAACTGACAGATGCACAGCAGGAAATACCTAAATAAATAAATAAATTTAACATGAAGGCTGAAACTTTATGTATTAATAGACAAAGACTATAATTATAGTTACTTTTATTTGCAGTAGTTTCATAAATGTAAGCTATAGTTTCAGTTGTTTTTTTTAAATTGAGTTTTAGTTAGTTTGTTAGTTTTCATTAACGATAACTGTGCCTTTGTCTGAATTTTTCCTCAAGTTAATGGGGTCATCAAGGGACCTGTTTTAAAGATGTGGATGGCATTACGGTTGCCGTGACAATGGAACTGTGGAGGATCACAAAAGAATCTTTTCAGGCACACCATGTGTTTGGGGAGAAACTAGGCAGTAGAAGTGGTAAATAGTAAAATTATTATCCTATAGGCTTTCAACACAATAGGAAAGACTTAAAGCCGAAACTAAACAACAACAAAAAACAAGCATGAAATCCCGCACGTAAAAACAATATTGAATTATAAAGCAGAGAATATTTCTCCTGCAATGTTTATAGTAACAGTTGTATTCCAGGCCACACTCACCTTTGACCAACTGCCAGTGGTCCAATCGGCCGGGCATGGGATCTCTGTGTTACAGGACAAAACGGACTCGGGTTTTGGGATGTGTTCACACTCACTGGGCGGGAGGGCTTTCTGATCTTCCACACTGACGGCTTGTATGCACAGCACTGTTCTTTTAGTCACGCCAGAGCTCCCACAGCTTGTAGAGCATTTCTGCCACTCACCCACCCACCATCTGCACTCAGAGAAACAGATTTAGTTGAATTGTGACATAATTGTGATGGTCACTGTCAAATTTCACAGTAGACCCCAGAGACAATGACTCAAGCATTTGACCTTTTAGAGCAAACAACTGCATGTGTGCGTACACGCGTGGCTTAATGCATCAAGGCAAACATGCACACACACACACACGCACACACACACACGCTTGTAACCTGCTTTGCGGCACGATCGGCGATTAAACATTAGATTCAGATGATGGATGGAATTGTTATAGATTAGTCCAAGGCCCATAATTTATAAGTCTGATTCTGATTCTCATATATTTTATATTTGAAGAGGCAAGCAAGACATTAAGAAGTGGATTTAGTTTGAGGGGGCACAACATCTATTTGAGAGAGGCTTTGAATATTACTCTTTAGCACGTGTTCGTTAAGAAACTAAGAACTGCAAACGTGATCAGTAGTAGCACGTTGGCCGAGCAAGAACCTGCTGTTGTCTTTTTTATTCAACATGTACTTTTATGCAAGAAATAACCAACTATTGAGTCAAGTGTCAGCTGAATGTGTATACTTCACCCAATCTTGCAATTTTTCACAATATATGAGATTTAAAGTTCAACAAGTGTCCTTAAGAGTGATAAAAAAATTCAAAGCAATTCTACTACTCTCCAATGCTCTCCAATGCTGTTTCCTCTTCAAAGTCACTTTTTCTTTCAGTTGAAATGTTTTATGATGCATCAAAAATGATCTTTCTTGTCTGTTGCTATTGGAAGTAAAATAGGAATTTAAAAGAGAACTGACAATATTGAGTGCAGAGTACTGGGGTTTTCTGACTAAAAAATACAATGGACTTCTACCAACTCTTTATGGTACTATGTACCTGATTATATAACCTTGAGTTAAATTATAAAAGTCAATGATGTTGACCTTGAACAAAATGTCATTACAGGCAAATTGCATCTATGGCAAGTAAGGTCTCATCAAACTCACATAGCTGGACAAGGCTCCTTGTTACAAGTGGTTTGGTTGTCGTCAGGTCGGGTTAAAGGGTCACATGATGACTCATCCACTATTCCGTTGGTTCTTTCCACACAGTGAAAAATTTGCCTCTGAACACCTGCAATGATAATGAAATGAGAGGTTTTGCGCCAGGAAACATGCACCATCTATTTTCAATGCACCAGAAGAGCCTGGTGAGCTATTGAAAGTCGTCAAAGATGAATCTCATTTACATTGTTTTGTACACATTTACCTTGTTTTTGTGTGACTCGGTAAAACAATGTACATGTGGCAAAAAAAAGAAAAAGTTTCACTTTGAGTCACTGAAAACGAGCGCTCACCTGCGAAGTAATGCAGAAGAAACTGAAAATATGCAAGTCTGCTGAGACGCACACACTTCTTAATAGATCCAAACCATTGTTATGTACCATGTACACTTTCCAGCAAAATGACAAAAGATGGCCTGAAAAGCCTTGATGGTTGCTACGCCCAGACAGCACCTTCTTTATCCTTGAGATATTTTATTGAAAGCATGTAGAATACCAAGGGACAGTTTTGAGTTGGAAAAACATGCATAAAAGTTTTTTTCTTTAATTTGCAACTCAACAAACAAGTGGCATGTTCCCCTACCTTCTCCACAGGTGGCACTACATTCACTCCATGATCCACACTTCCAGTAGAAAATTGAGGCTGAGCCGTTATTGTCCTCAGAAACATTTTGACTGATTGTGTATTCATAGCGCACTCCTGGATTGGTCTCTTGAAAGAGGAGCTACAAAAAAGTCCAACAAACACTTTGCGTGAGACAAAATCATCTGAATCAATTAAGAGAGCAGCATCATTAAATTTGTGACTCAGTCCCGCTATTTTGTTGAAATATTATGAAAACAGCTGAAATATTTGTTCTTGAAATGTCAGTCAAGTCAACCAAATGATGATTTGTGATTATTTAGAAAATATAATGTTACATTTTTATGTGAAATCTAATTATTAAAAATGTAACAGAACACCTTTTGGGTTTAGGATTTTCCAAGTGTCAAAGAAAACTTTCAAAGGTTTAGGCAAATCCAAATCTGAGAAATGTGACACGCATGAAAGAATTGCATTTGTATCCAGGCCCCAGGGTCAATACTTTGAAGTATACTTTCTAAGCAATTACTGCTGCACATCTTCTGCACCTCTGGGGTATTTGCAAATCTGGACATTGACTTTTTTTTGCCCATTGTTCTTTGCAAAGAAGCTCCATCGAAGTCAGATTGGACAGAGAGCGTTTGAAAGCAGCAATTTTCAAGTCGAGGCACAGCAGGTCAATGGGATCTACGTCTGCACTTTGATTGAATCATTCCAGCGCAAAAAAAATAAAAAATCTAAATCAGGGGTCACCAACCTTAAATACTCAAAGAACCATTGGGACACATAAAATAATTCACTGGGAGTTACAAAAGACTTTTTTTTTCCTTATAAAAAGTCTAACACAACAGAGCAACACACAATTTTTATTCCTATTGGTGGGTGGCTGCATACGCAAAAATGTGTGTTGTTTTTATAAAATCAAAAAGCTGTGCAACAGAATGCACAATCTTATTTCTTTTTGGAACTGAAACATTTTCAAGAGATGCAGATGTTTTCTTTCAAATAAAACAGTCAATGTCTATTGATTTGAGTTCTCTTCGTATTGATGAAACTTAAACGACCCAGAAATTCAGTTTCTTTGTCCCATCGACAAGTACCCGCAGTCGTGTGCAAATGTGTAATGATGGCCGACACGTACGCGCAGTAGCAGATGGACTTTTCCGCATCGAAAACCAATGAGCAAGGGGGGAGGAGGGGGCTTTGACGGAAAACGAATGCCCATCTGCCTCTTTTGATGCAACACACACATCCCCAGATGCGTTCACTAATGTGGAGCTTGTAGTCAGTTTTCAGCTTCAGTTAAAACGTAATATTTCGCTTAATTGTGTCAAAAAGATCTTTGCGAAATAATCGCTAATTGGGATATATTTTACCTGGTTAATGTGATTTTGTTTTTTGCCTGAACCTCAATGAATATGAATGTTGGCACCCAAGATTTTATTTATGAGGTTAAGTGAGCAATGCTTGTATTTCATATAATTAATGTAGGGCATATACATCTATTTTTCATGATAAACTTTTATTTTCTTGGATTCATCCCTGGCTTACCTACCGCCAGCCTAACAGTGCACACATCTGTCTGATCCATATTTTGAGAGGGAAAATAATAATAATATTAATGTTTTGTTAAAATGTGACAAAATGTTAAATAGAAAATGGGACTTCTTCCGCCTTTCTTTCACTGTTGCCTTTCTTCTTGCAGTGCTTCCATAAAGGCAGTGGCGTGCACGACTTAGAATTGTCCCGCGGATAGATTGTGCAACTTGAGCTGTTGATTTCTGCAGCTCTTCAGTGACATTGGGCATCTTAGGTGCTTCTCTAACCAATGCTCTCCTCTCCCGCTGTCATTTTAAGTGGGCGGTCATGTCTTGGCGATTTTGCAGTTTTGCCATACAAATGGTGGGTCTTGAGATGATCCAATTTTTGTTTTTGTCTTTTTTTTCTTTAAAATAACGTAACCATGCTTTAAGCATGTCCACAACTTTACTCCTGGCTTGTCAGTTGAGTTCCTTGGACTTCTCTAACAAAGGTATTTACACTGATTGACTAATTAGGTGACTTCTGAGTGCAGTGGATTATATTTTGAGGTATCATAGTGCAAGGAGCAAAATAGAAATGCACATGATACTTCTATCTTGGTCTCTCACATAATATCAACTAAATATATTGATACACGCATGCCTGTCGTGGCTATCAAGAATCCTCACTACAAGTGTAAAGACGTATTTTTGTCATTAAATGTATTCATAAAGTAACAGCAGTACAATAAAATGTTATGGAATGAAAAATAAGTTCTGCTATGGAGAATAGCAATATGTTTGGGATCATTGCTCTAAATTTGAGATCCCCACTCCTCTTTGTAGTTGTCAAAAAGTATGTCACAATAAAAATACAGCCATTATTATGGCTAGAAAAATGTACCTTTCAGTGTCAGCAGCCGACGGAATTCGTTCTTCACCCTTTGGTTATTATTATCATTATTGCCAACATGAGCATGCCAATTTAGGCTTGTACGTATGTGGCTCACATTCAAGTCTTTCCACGTATCCGCCATCCCCTCTAATTTTCTCATTTCCAGTTAATCTACATTTTCATTGATTATTTTTTGGGAAATATCAAATGCATGTCTTTGATAGTGCTAAAAGCATATTTGGAACCATTTTGATAAGAGCAAAAACCTCGTTGTTCAAGTAGCGAGGCAGACTACACTAATGCACCGTCTTTAGAAATAGATTTGCTGGTGGCCAAGAGATAAGGTGGTTGTTTGAGGGCAAGGCTTGAGGTCTGCTTTTCAGATCAGAAGAGGATGCCTTATAATAAGATGCCTTTTCATCTACCATAAAAAAAAAACCTTTCCTTAGAAGTCATCTTATGTAGAAAGTGAGCAAAAAATGAGTATAGGCAGCACAGAGAAATGTTTGAGAAACATGACTACAGCAAGGTTATGTTAAAGCTTTTCAAAGATTAGAAAACTGTCTCCTATAGTGATCTCAGGACAATCTAAAACAAACTGAAGAAATGTAATATGTTGATATTTGTGATATCTTAAGTAGACTGGCCCCAAACTCACCCATGCAACCACAACTGTATCGAAAAGTATCATTTAAAATAAAACATTGAATATCATGATCAATCGCACCTGAATCCATAGTGGTTCCAAGGTGGGTCCAGGCGAGGTCAGGTTCTCTAGATGTCCTGTGCGTTCATATGTAAACACAGCCCCGGCTGCCTTGTACTCGCCATTCCACTGTATAGTCCAGCCGCCATTCAGATAATACTTGTTGGGGCCGTCACCTCTGAGCGCTAAGAAATTCCCAGCTTCAGCCATCTCCTCAATCCTGATGTCCCACGATCCCTCTGGGATGAGTCCAATGTCCACATAACCTTGATGACAAAGCATTTAATTTAAATGACAATGCTTGTGAAATCACAGTTCATGCATACATTATGAAACAGGACGTGTTCAATAATAGCAAGTCTATTTAACTATTTCATAAGTGTAACGAATACAATTCGGGAAAAGCTTATTAGCATTAAACAATTTTCATTAAATGTATGGCCCTTTTCAATGGGGTATACTTTCGTGGGATGATTCGTGGGTTGGCAAATCTTCACCATACAATGAAATACCTTTTGACAAAGGCATGATGACAGTGCTGGCCGACGTGATGGATTGTCATTATAAAAATAATTGTGTACATCTTCATTCTGGTTTGTAAAAAATGGACTGCAAACGAAAGACTTGTTTCTTTCTTATTACTGATAAGACTTTAATGATTCAATCCATCAAAACACAACAAACGAGAGCCAAGCGTGACGGAGTAATACGTTTTGTAGCACAAGACAGTGACAGTTTTGTGCCCTTTTGAAAAACACAGTCAGTAATACTGCTCTTTCCATATGCTCTTCACAAACCAAGCATCATTTAAAAGGGAGCGTAAAAAGGGCTTCCATCAGACTTTTGCGGCAAGAATGATTACCGAAACAATCGACAATGTGGTCAATTCTGAGGTAAAAAGCACTTATACTAATGACATTCTTTCCAATTGTAATTAACTTAGTCGAGAAATCGGTTGAAATTGCGACAAATTGTGAGAAACATACCAAGTCCTTCGCTCTTCTCAAACGTTTTCCTCACAGTTGCACAGGTGGAGCCATTACCAAGACACACTCCGCATCGATCCTCGACCGCACTTGAGTCAATCACGTAGTCACAGCCAATATTCTGTGATAAGTATGCAAGAGCACTTAACACTAAACGTGGGCTCCACGAATAGCACAACAATGGCAATAAAAAACAATAACCTCAAAACATCATACTGAATAGATGGTTGAATAACTTTTAGGTGCAATGTCAGATGGATGGATGAATGCAAACGCTGTGAATTTATGTTTGGAAGGATAATCACAACATGCATGCAGAACTTTATCTACTTAACGGGCTGCACGCAGGGTTGAAAAAAGTTTGAAAGCCTTCCTAAAATTGATTTTTTGAATTAAAGGAATTATTTTATTTGACTTAATTCATAATAAACTCGATTTATTTCCAGTTGTTCATACACAGCAGGTTAAGCAATGCTCATGTAATCCTGATCAAGGAGCTTCTTACACGGTCTGACCGTTGTCATGTGTTGTACAGGTAAAAAAAGGCATTTTCTGTAGCACTTTGAGATTTTTTTTTTAAATGTAAAGTGCACTATAAATATAATTTATTATTATTATTATTATTATTATTATTATTATTATTATTATTATTATTATTATTATTATTATTATTATTATGTGGCACAGGTAACTAAAAGAATTGGTAGAATGGGTAATCATTTAAACCAGACAGCTATAGGGAACGGGTAATGTGAAAGGTATTTTTCAGGAAAACCTTTCAACAGAAACTCTTATGCAGAATGGGTACTGATTTAATCAGGTATTTTGGCATGAAATGATAATATTTTGTCAAGTTTGTAATAACGGGTGTTATCAAGATGAATGTGTTAGCCTTTTTAGCAAGTACTATTAAATGGAAATTTTTTGAATTCTCACGGTGAATAATGAAGGTTGGCTAATAGCTGTTTTTTGCAATTACAAATTTGAGAAGTTTTTATTTGTAAATGACAAACACACAGTATGTAAGTGAATGTAATTACATACACTTGGCTTTGATTTAAATCAACAATTTAAATTGGGCCACATGTTGGGTTCAACTGTTGTTTGTCTGTGTGGCCAGAAATTGACTTGCAACCTGGACATACCCAAAGTCATCTCCGCCCCTAAGAAAGACGAGCACTATAGAAAAATGGAATACCAGATAGTAACCTTGTTGCTATGATAGAAAAATTGTGAAAAAATTAGTGTCGGCCAAAAATGTCACAAAATGTCATGAAATCTGGAGTCTAATCCATATCCGAAGAGTATATCAGTAAATGGCATTTCGGCCTAGATTGTCAAGTGGATGTTATCTTGTAAATGATGGCCACAGCATTTTGAATAACATGCAATGCAAAATGTCAAATGCATAACTCTTGCCTGTAGGGGCGATGTAGCACATTCAGCATTTCACCAAACACACAAAAGGAATACAGTATGTAGTACTGTATATACCCGTCGTTTAAATTAATTGGACAAATATTCTCTTTGAAATGTATTAGACATACTGCTACCTTACAAATGCCGTTGATGCACATGTCTCTGCTTTTGTTGCCTTCGAAGCATGGCGTACCGTCAGTGACGGCATCAAGCATCTTTTCGGAGAAGTCTTCAGTGAGCGGACGGCAGTGGAGTTCGCAGGGACTGACTGAAGCAGAACATAGACACGCAAGTGTGAGACATGGCGTGACTGTGACATTGTCAACTTGAATCATAATCGGATCACTCACCTCTGCTTATGACTGCCACCCACTTGTAGAATTTGCCCTTGTAGAGTGCACTGTTAAAGTGACTGCATTGCATATCTCGAAAAGTGGGCACGTTGTGAGGACATGGTGTTGTTTTACAGATGCGATACCGCTGTCTTTCTCCCAGGCAGTACTTGCCTCTGTTCCTGGGACTGAAGGACAATGTTGTTAGGATTCTAAAAAATATTCCAAAAGATCATGAGCCTCAACAAGGGCTTCAAGTTTCAGATTGATCCTGCCGCAGGTAATTCTTTTGCAGCTTCAGAGTCCAAAGGCATGTTCAGCTTTGACAAACACTCAAAAAATACAAGATAATAGAAGACATAGTAATGAGGCTAGGGAACAGCAGGCAATAAATCAAACGTTCTGGGACACATTGACAGTTAATTGCTGCATCAAAATGTGCTTTTCATGACATTTTACTCACAATGGGTCATTTTAACCTTACTGGACTTAGTGGTTCCCACATTTCATCCATCACTTTACAGGGATTGAAAATTTTATTTATTAATAATTTATCCATTCTTGTTTCCATTTATTATATCAGGGCTATTTAATTCCAAATTTAGTTTGACCAAATTTTTAAATGTATACACGTTAGGTGCAAATGGTTGATAATAAATTTTTTTAAACCAGTATCGACAGTTTTCATGGTCAATTTTACGTTTCAAACTTGAAACAGACATGTTTTTCCCTCACTGTCTTTGTCGCTAGTCCTGTTATTAGCACCGCTAGCCACTCTACAAAACAACGCCATCGGCAATGTGGGTAGGCTACGCGAGTGTTGCATTCAATATATCAAGCGCTAGGAATTTTTGAAATCTTGGGAACCGAGATACCATCTGCATCTCTTGAATGCAATGCTGGACCACAAGCTGGGTCACTCCGAGGTTGGTTCTGGGCCGCATGTGGCCCGCAAGGCACTAATTGAACATACATGTTACATACAGTATTCAGAAAAAAAATGAAGGAACTTGAATAGTCACAAAAAATTGGGTCATATATGCTCTTGTTAATGTTGATTATTAGCAATGAAATATATGGCCTATTTTCATAAAATGCACTTGACTTAAACTGTCTGACTTAAAAAGCGCCACCATCTAATGGTGACAAATTAACGTGTCCATCAGAGACAGGCAGCGATGTAATGACAAGTGTGAATTGAATAACCTCTCCTCACCTCACAGCAGTCAAAATGTCAAGTATGCATTTACACAGTTTTTCTCCATACTCATTTTTAAGGCCAAATTGACCATAATCGACTTTATGTCTGAATCGGTTTGGTCATAGACCCCAATTTTTTTTCATCATTTTAAATGGATGTATGAAGACCATACAAAGCTAAAACGCATAAACCTTAACGCTAGTGATTTAATTCTTCACGACTAATTTAAAGGCATTTGATAAGAAGAAGTCGGAACAGCACTCCATTGTGCGACCACAAAGACAGTAGTCGGTAAGAGCTGTTTGTACTTGGGCACGCTAAAAGGATAGGACGCTCCTGCATGATCGCTACCCCAATCGGTAATATAATAATCTTTTATAATTATATCGTATTCATTTTCACCCAGAACAATTATCTTATTACCCAAATGCAAACACAACACTAAATTGCACTTCAAGTGCAGAGTCGCTGTATTCAAGCATCTATGGGTGGTCACGAGAGTGCTGCAGATCCCTGCGGTTTTTAATAAAGGCCACACTTCCCTGTGGAATGAACCAATCTTTGGTGTGGGGTTTGATGAGAATTTAGCAATTCTGATTCAATTATCAAAGCTGGCAAATGTTACGGATTGTCTGTATTTTGGTAGTGAAATCACTGAATACTAATTTGTTACACCCGTAATTTTGACTGTTATGTCGGTGTGGAAGACAATGGAAGGAAGGCAGAATGAGATGTCGAGGAGACAGAGGAAGAAGATGTGGAGGTGAAGAACCACCCGCCATCCACGCGTTCGTTTAGACGCGCGACAGACGCTTTACACCCTCCCCGCCGTCGCCTCCTCTTTGCGGATTGATTACGTTTTGGCACGTGACAGCTGTACTTTTAAACACACTCTAAACGTATTTAAACACAAACTATTCGAGCCTAAAAATGTGACAGCCATAACTGTAACCACCCACCCCTCGACAAATCACATATGCGTGACTGCCGCCATTTGTGCACTCTCTGGTCTTGAATTGTTCTCGAGCAGAAAATTACACAATGGAATATTATTTCCCATCTGAGCAAAATTACTTAGCAGGAGGGTGGGGGTTGGGGTGTTATGGAAACAATTGCTTTGTGTTTGTTTTGATGTTAACAATAAATACAGTAAACACACTGAATATAAATACTTTGACATTTGGATCCCTGGTGTGTATTTGTAGAACTTGGTATTACTTCAACCTCACACAGCTTGCCACGCAAACTGGTGTATGTATGCCGGTGTGCGAATGTTTGGTGGTGGCCGGAGGGGCCATGGGCACACACAGCCAGCCACGCTGCTGTCAACCTACCCTAGGGCAGCTGTGGTTACATAAATAGTTTCCATCAACAGAGTGTGAATGAGTGAGCGAATAAATAATGCATCTACTGTGAGTGCTTTGAGTATATAGACTTCTATAAAACTTCCAATTTAAATCCAATGGTTTATTTATTATTTTTATAAATAAACAAATGTCTGGCTTATTAAAAACTTTCAAGCAACATATGCTGTCAATAAAGCCCTGTATAAGTATTCTGAAAATACTATTTAAGGCAATTTTTGATTATTTTTCCAGTGCACGGCAGTGCACTGGTTAGCACGTTTACCTCACAGTTCAGAGGGTGCGGGTTCGACCAGATTTTGGAGTTCGGTTCACACAAAAGGCTCACCTTATTAAAAGACGCACCTTCGGTCTTTGAGAAAATTAAAGGTTTATAAGTGTGAAAATACGGTAATTCGACTGTGCAGTGTAACTAATGAAATGCATGATTAGTGCGTGGGTTAAAAATGTATTGCATAAAAAAATAAAACTTACACTGGGTCATCACAGTCCCTCTGGGCACTCTCAACTCCTGCCCCACATGACCTTGAACAGGCTGACCACTCACTCCACATACCCCAGCCTCCGTTGACACTGTCAGGGTAATGTCCAGATTTGATACACTGCCCACTGAAACACCACTGGCAAGAAAATAAGAGTGAGTAAATAAACATTTGCTGTTCATTTGTAAATGTTGTAATAATAATAATATAATAAAAAGAATAAGAATAATAATCATTTAATTTTATTTGTAAAGAAAATGTAGATTACGTTTTCCAAGTCAATGAGAAACATTTCATTTCATTTTGGTGAAGACTTTTTTGCATTAATTTTATTTCTGTATCACATCTAAAAAAAAAATACAGTTTTCATAGGAGTATGGTAGAATTAAAAACACATCCCATATTTGTCAATAAAATATGTCCTATGTATACGTAAGTCATGTCATACTGTACATCTAATAATTTTTAGGCTTTTTCTTCAATATTAGTGGGTCGTTTTATAAACATAAAAAGTAGTATTATTCAAAGGCATTTTTATTTCATTTCAATATTTCATTTCAAACTAAAAGAACCAAAATATTCCATATTTGTCGAGAAACACTAGAAAACAGGAAGACTATAGTTTTGGATTTTTCTTTTTAGATTTGATTTTGTTTAATTGATACTACGATAACATAAACATCTTAAGTGATGAAACAGAAGACTCACCTTATCTTGGCCACAACTGGTTCCATCTACAGCCCCATCCAGCTTGGAGTGGCACGTTGCTCCCATCGTACACCACAGTGTGTCACACACATTCTTAAAAAGACATAAACATTCGTTTGACTTTTCAAACATCCAGCTGTGGGTTACGCCAAGTATCACACACAAGCAAGGAAGACGTATGGTAACTGTCAATGCAATGGGGCCACACACATTCAGTGCAAGTTTTGCGCCTCGAGAAGCAGGATAGATTTGTTCTTATTTTGACAGTTCAGTGCTTTTCTTGACTGTGAGTGAGAGAACGAAGTGCACTCAAGTCATTGGTACAAAGTTGAGGGCCTAACACACAAATCCAACTGTGGATATTTCCCAATAATCGGTAGAGAAAGAAAAGAGGAAATGTGTGCAACACAGTTACGTATAATTGGTTTTGATAAGTGATAACAAAAAAGGTCAAATGTGCTTTTTATCGGAGAGTTTGCTTACTGAGAGCTCCATTCATCTTGCCTTGACATTTCTGCTGAATGGGTGGGGGTGAATATAACTTGTGGCCTATACAATGTAAATGTATTTCATTAATGTAAAATAATCAATGGTTAAAACAATTATTTTTTTATTATTATTAATCCAGTGAATTTACAATTAATTAATACATTTGTACTTTCTATCCAAACATGATTGAGGTGACCTGAAATCTAATTTCACAGAATAAAAAACAGGGACTGAACACCAAAAACTAACACAATTTTGATAAGAAAAATAATTGGAAATTAGCAGGGGTGCACCTAAGTGGTGCACAGGTGCTTGGGCACGCTAAAAATACTAACATGCATACGAGATTTAAGTTTGCCACAGTGCATTTGCATATCAAGCAATTTTGTCCAAATACACAGTGTGCAGTTTTATTAGTGCATATTTTGACTGTATGGATATTTTCATGCATATTTTCCAACTCCATGCTGTATAAGCATGAATACAAGCATATCAAGTGATGTGTTTTTGTGTTATGAGCAGATCAACACCTGATCACAGTGTGGATAACTATTAGGCAGATTGTTTTCCTCTGGAAAATGGGGCAGAAAAGATATTGTGAAAACTCTATTAGAGGGCCGCAGCACTCTTGAAATTGCTAAACTATTGAGGCGTGATTACAGAACCATAAACATTTAATTGAAAATAGTCAACAAGAAACGGGTTAAGGGAAAATTAAATTATCTGCAAAAGATTTGAGAAGACTCAAACATGCAGCTACCAGGAACCCATGCACCTCCAGTGCTACCATATTTTGGATCTTCAATCTACCTGAAGTGCCCAGAAGTACCAGGTGTTTAATGCTCAGTGACATGGCCAAGGTACGGAAGGCTGACACTTGATCATCACTGAACAAGACACACATGTTGAGACGTCAAGACTGGGCCAAGAAATATCAGAAGACAGATTTTACAAAGAGCTTATCGACTGATGAGTGACTCTTGACAGGCCAGCTGGATCCGTGACTGGATCAGTAACAGCCTCAGAGCTCCACTTCAAATCAGACGCCAGCAAGGTGAAGGCGGGTTACTGGTATGGGGTGGTAATACTTAAGATGAGCTGCTTGGACTTTTTTTTAGTTCAAGGTGGACTTAAAATTAACTCTAATAACTGACTGCTACTTTTCCGAAGACATTTTCTTCAAACAGTGGTACAATAAAAAGTTTGTGTCTTTCAAGAGGACCATGATTTTTATGCAGGAAAATATTCCAGCGCAATTGGTAGTTCGTCGATAAAGGCCTTAAACATGTGACCCCCTTCTTCACCTGACCTGAATTCTATCGAGAACTTGTGGGCCCTTGCTAAATGGGAAATATACGCTAAAGGAAAACAGTACAATTGTATGAACGATTTCTGGGAGGCTGTGGTAGTTGCTGCACAAAAAGTTAAATGTCAACAGATCAAGAAGCTGACAGACTCCATGGAAGGAAGTTGGATAACTTATTAAAAAGAAGGGTGGCTATATTAGTCACTGGTTTTGTTGTTAATCTATCAGTTTTGAGTTGTTTATTATTTTCACTTGAACTAATGAAAATAAACAAGTGAGATGGGAAATTTTCCATTTTACTTTAGTTGCATAATAATTGTGCACACTAATAGTGCACACTAATAATTGTGAACAGAAATTTTCCTAAGAAAGCCAGACTTCACTTTTACTCTCTTAAATATTTAGGTTTGGGGTTTATCAACATTTTGGTTGACCGAGAGCACTGAAGTTGATACTCCTGGAAAAAAAAAAAAAAAATGCAATTGGCCTAATAATGTCAGTGGAGCCAGATAAATCGGCTATACACTATTGGTGGTAATCAAATGGATTGTTAAAATATGGTTGATTGTGTGAGGCAAATTGTTGATTAATTATGTAATACATACTGCACCACTTAACTATATGTCAAGTCTTTTGTCAGGGGTGCAGTTGGTGGGCAATCTGTCTTTCTAATCTCCATGCAATTTTACAGCCATTTAAAGTTAGTCAGTTTCATTTAATATCTACAATATCAAAATTTGTCTCTTGTCTCTACACAAGAAAAGATAAAAAGAACAGCACCAACAACAAACATATGCAAAGCAGCTAACAGATTAACAGCCAGGTCTAACGAGATCGTATGATTCAAATCCCGGATGACATTGGGAATTAAAGAGTTTTTAAATATATTACATTTTGCCTTTGGTTCTTTGCAACGTCTACCCAAAGGGAGGTGTTGGAGCACCTACAAAGTGGCCATCTTAAAGGCTTTTCCCCCCCAAGCACTTCCTTGTAAAAGCAAGGCAAAGCAAGTTTGTTTGTATAGCACTTTTCAGCAATAAGTGCATCACACAAGACATGAAAGGCATCAAAGAAAAAGAAAACATTAAAAGCATCAAAGCACAGTTAAAAACATTAAAAACAGTTGATTAAAATTAAAATCAGTAAAAAGCAAAATAAAACAAGAATCGACTTAGTAAACACAACTAAATTGTTTCTGTGCCTTCCCAATGACTTTTGAGGCGAGGTTCACTATTGTCTATAACTTACTTCATCCTTCAATGTTTAAATTACTATATCACATCGAGATTAACATTCCCTCGAGGTTCTCATAAGCATAATGTCCTTTTTCACGCTGAAGTAGTTGAGTTTGCAGAATAGATAACGGTTACAAGATTTAAAAATGTGCTCTGTGTTATCGCGAGAGGTAAAGTTGCTGTCTATGTAAATACTTACTGCTTACAGTACTTACTGTAAGATATGAAAAACACTTTACTACCGCTAGTGTGTCCCCTAATTGCAGGGGCTGCACTGGGTTCTTATCATAAATAACTCCTTAGTTTTCATGACATTAATCTCTAAGAAGCTTAAATCATAGCAGTTTTGGAGACATTAATCTCTAAGAAGCTTAAATCATAGAAGTTCTGGAGAAAAGGTACATGTGCTTTCTATGCTTCCCCTACTACAGAGTTAAAATTTTTAATAAGGCAACCAAGGCCATATTGTCAGAGAACATAGAACAAACTTTTCCCGTGCTGCAATACATTATTAGTTGTATCAAGACAATGGTAATGGTGTTTCTTGTGGAGCACTTCAGTACAATGATATTGGACCGAGAATGATTGACAAGGACCTGTTGACGTCAGACTTCCATTTACTCCGATATCAGTTTCTGCAGGACATTTTGAATCTGAAAGCTGTTGGAAACCAGTCAAGGTACCGTACTATGTACTTTCCATACTTTTGTAGCTTTTCTGTTTCACTTTTTTTGGGTCAGATTTGCATATCAGATGCCAGTAGTACATACTCTAACATCAAACACCAGCATACACGGACTGAGAAGCAGATGGCAAAGCCTGACTGGTTCATATTTATGAGGCAAAATCAATTGTCAACAAGGAGTCTAGAAGCAACCCGCCTTACGCAGGCCACACGTTTTAATTGAACATATGTGGAAAGTTTCTTCAACAGATGTCATACAGCTTTGATGGAGTGATTTATGGGATTTCAATTTATGATTGATAATATTCCAATTCATTTATTTTACTTGTACAAATCTCCTTTTGAAGCATATCCCAAGGTTTGGCCTCTGTTTTTTTGCATTTTGTCTACCTAATCAGCATGTGGGGTAAGTTGTAACAAAGGACTGCGGATATTTGAGTGATATTTTTAGAGGTTTCAATTGGTACCATTTATAGTAAACAAATGATATTTTTAGAGAGGTTTCAATTGGTACCATTTATTGTAAACAAATGTCTTTGGATTTAATCTTAAGATCTCAAACTAAAAAAAATTCAGCAAGTTAAAGGTCTTGAAGCAAAAAGAGTTGCAACCATACCCATTGTCCCCTACTCTGAATTCTAGCCATTTCTCTTCAACTTTTCATGCTTTTTAGCTCTTAATTTGGACTCTTGTAAGAAGATCAATTTGCTTTTCCTTCATTTTGCCTAAAGTGCTTCATCTTGCTGTTCTATTGACATTATACCAAAAACAATATCTTCTTTACCACCCATTGTCCTACCATATTTGCTACAACAATTTAATCAATCATCGGTTCCACTGCAAGGCTGTGCATACCGTATTTTCCGGAGTATAAGGCATACTGGACTATAAGGCGCACCTTCAATGAATGGCCCATTTTAAAACTTTGTCCTTATATAAGGCGCAGTGGACTATAAGGCGCACCATTAATGCATCATGTCGGATTTTTAATCCAAATCATTCTCCATTTTATCCCTTTTATTTCAACTTCAGACGCAACAAATTACTTTATAATCACAAAATAATGATCCATAGTCTTTTTGATTCATGATTCATAGTCTTCAGCGGGCCACTTATGATTGATTTCATGACACAATGCTTCGGGCCATTTTAAATTTAGGAATTTAGTCCATATATAAGGCGCACCGGACTATAAGGCGCACCGTCGGCTTTTGAGAAAATTTTAGGTTTTTAGGTGCGCCTTATAATCCGGAAAATACGGTACATGTCTTTCCCTTATTTGCATGCAGTCAATAACCCTTTTAGAACCCAAATATTTTTAAAAGCCAAGTAAACGCACACAAAAACATAAATAAGAGGACCCCTTTTCTAACCATAATATTATCAGCATGGATACGCTTTCGAGTTATGGTCTAGTTAGGAAGTATTGGTTCATGTTCTGTGCACCCCCTTGCTCTATCCACAAGGAATTTTGGTCTTTGTAGTAAAGGAAGAGCTTATATATGCAGCTTCCTCGAGCCAAATAAAGTGATTTTTCCACAGAGTTTTCATGTTATTTCCTGTCTGCAACTCACTGGAAATACACAAGACGCTGACGCAACAGGAAAACACACTGGAGCGAGGAAGAAATCTTCTCCTGTGGTGAGTGACATGACTATAATGTGTTTTATTGATAGTAGAAATTGAAAAGCGTAAATGACGATTTGCGTCATGGTGTCAATGTGGTTTCTATGGGGATATTCAATGGGAGTAATTTTTTTCCGCTCAGGCATGTAAACGCATTAATTCAAATGTTTCAAAAGCTGGAATTTTGACCTTAACCTGAATATTGATTACATGTAAATGTAGCCGTAGAAAACCCGAAACATGGCAGGAAATGGAATCTAATCTTGTTCTCTCTGAGTACTTGCTTTGCTTCTGCATGCTCCTTTCTCGTCTTTATCACTGCAGGTGCATTATAATCATCAACATACATTTTCTTTCAGAGAAAGCTTT
Organism: Syngnathus scovelli; assembly: GCF_024217435.2. Taxonomy (NCBI): domain Eukaryota; kingdom Metazoa; phylum Chordata; class Actinopteri; order Syngnathiformes; family Syngnathidae; genus Syngnathus; species Syngnathus scovelli. The sequence goes on along the minus strand of NC_090850.1, from coordinate 10,036,507 downwards.
CTTCCCACAGGCCTTTTTGATGAGTTCTTTGGAGCAATCAATCGAGATGACTCATCGTCTGGGGGGGCAGGAGCCGAGCGCTTGGTGAGCACTTTTGAAGCTCAGTTCAAATTTCGTCCAAAGTTCTCCCTTGGGTTCCACAAATGTCCTTTTGTGATCCCAGGTCGGTGAATATGATCTCTCCTCGCCTTCTCTTCATGGCGAGTGAGTTTCTCTTCCAAGATTCTCCATTGTCAGGCATGATAAGCTCACATGTAACCTCCTTGTTGTCCGAGACACGCTCCTCCAGGTACCCCATTTGTTTTTTTCCGACATCATCAATCCTGCCATTTGGCACTCGAAGGTCTTCTCGATTGCTGTAGAGACTGTCTGCTGTGACGTGTCTGAAATCTCTTATATCCGTCTGGATGGTCTCCAAATCAGCCATTTTCCTGTGTATCCTGGGTACTTGTACGCTTTTGTGCCTCTGTTAGCTTCATATACTCCAGCTCAGAATTTGAGTTTCCAGTTTTTCTTTTGGTTCTGCTTTATAACATAGTCCAAGCCCCTGCTATTGCTGCCAAACTCTCAACTTTTATTTGGGGAGCAATGTTTCTATGCTGTCACCATGTTTGAACAGGATCCTGAGCGCAACAAGAATTAACTTTAAGTGAATTTTTGTCTGTTATGACTGAACATGCATTTTTCAGCCTATGTATGTTTTACTGGCAATGTGTTTTACCTCAACCAGAGTGTGACAGTTTGGTTCTAAGTTCTTTAGGCACAATCATTTGTCCCCCGCCCCACCACCCACCCACCTCTCCCCCCCCCCCCCCCCACCTCTGCAAAAGTGCTTAAGCCCCTGTGCTCCACTGCACACCATTGTGCCCTATGCATCACTACAAAGCATTCAGAGAAAGACAAATTTTCCCATTCCATCAAAAACAATACAAAGGAAACAATCATGGATGGTTAGTTTCCATCATATGAACATTTTATATGTATATATTTTTTAAAGGTATCCTTCTCCCCTGTGTGTGTAGTTGAACATCTTTTGAAATGTGGAAATTAAGCTCTTAAGTCATAAAACAAAAACACATAGTAGAAAACATTGTTGACCTGGAGGAACGCTGACAAGCCTGAGCAAGGTGACAACATGTCAAACATTATCCCTACGTGAATGCATTAAGAAGGGGGGGAGGGGGGGGTCTAAATGCATTTAACACATTTCATTTCATTCGGGCCTCAAGGATACATCCACATTTTAATTAGTCCTCTGCAAATGTATGAAACTTATTTGCAAACCTGTGTGTGTGTGTGTGTGTGTGCGTGTGTGTGCGTGTGTTTGTGTGTAAATGGGTAGCTTGCAATAGGATTATTTGCATGTTTTCTTTGTAATTGTGGAAAATTTCTGATAACTGTTATATACGTACATCTATTAGCATTCTACACTAGCTTCAGCTTGGTGTGGGGGCAGCATGTAAGGTCTGACATGCTGTGACAAATTTCATACTCATACACATCCACGCTTATATGCACACACAAACACACAGACGTGTGCATGTGTATGCACATATGTGCGCGCACACACATTTTCTTTCAAAATCTGTTCCTCCACTTCATGGCCTTCACTTAAAATGATTGTATGTATGGATGTATGGATGAATAGATTAATGGATGTGCTTGTATACGTGAATGTCGGCGTGTGATTGTGTACAAGCATGCCCATGTGTCTGTGGACTTTACAATCTGCTCAATCTCCCCAACCTGATGTACTGCACATATATTATTCATATCTTGGCTAAACAGGAAACAAACATGAAAAGTCATTTCGAGATCAAACGAGTCCAATGTGCTTTTGTTGACAAAGCATTTACAAAACAAAAAAAACATACACAACTGAAGTAAAAGCTGTTTAGGTTCACCAAAACACTGACATAGGAGGGATACAGTGGTTGTTGTTATTTGACTTTTGGGTTAATCCCTTTTAGTCAGGGATTGCTGCAGCTCGCACAATATGTTTGGCACAGTTTTCACACCAGTGGTATATCTTGAATGAAGCAGTTGTCAAGAACCCCCTCCCCCCAAATAGTATAAAAAAGTAAAGAATCAATGCTTCTATGGGCCTGATCTTTAAAATGAACAAAAACTTGACTGCTCATGCAAACCAATTTGGAAGCCAATCTGCTGACCCAGTGCACCAATGACTGCATCTGCTAGAGGGGCATTATCACCCCACCATTCATCTTGTACTGGTGTACAAACTAATTGTTTGCTGTTTTAAACCTCAAAACGTCACAACTACAGCAAATATTTGAAAACCACTTCTATGTCAATTGAAAATAATCTCATAAAACCAATAAGGATGATAACCGTGCATGCCTTCATGTGCTGCCTGACAAAATGTTCTACCGTACTCATTTTGTAAACCGAGGACATCACTAATAGTATAATAATAATAATAATAATAATAATAATAATAATAATAATAATAATAATAATAATAATAATAATAATAAGTGTAATGTAATTAATATTTTTCCCCATTGCAAAAATTGAAACATGCACACTGAAATGTCAAATCTCAATCTAATTTAGGGCAGCAAACAAAAAAAACCAAACAGAAAAAGAGCACAGAACATAACAAAGAAAGTGTGAGTTGTGGTGTACGTGTTGTTGAAGGCTTGTCTTACATCCATGTCATCGCATAGCAGGGAGCCAGAGCCGTACTGCAACCGACATTGGTGGGCAGCGCTGTACAGAACCCCAGGAAGCAGCGAGCCTTGTGAAATGGTATCCTTCGAAGGGGCATCATCAAGGCACCAACCCCATCCACGACTGAAATGGTAACACAGCAAGCACTCTGGTCACGTCACACATTTTCTTTTACATTTTAGTCTGTCTTGCAGAATGCAGAGTTTGCAACTCTTTCAACCACTATAACTTGTACAACTCAACAAAGAAACTAATCTTTCATTTTCAAGAGGGCAAATATAAATAAACACTCTCATACCTGGGGATGTGGTTGTGTTCAGAATTAACCAGTAATAGTAGTATGTCCGGACATAGTACGTGCCACTATTTGTAATAAAATGTCTGCTGTTGTAGGCTTTCCTTAACTTTACAGCACAAACCATGGTCTGCTCAGAGCTTCCACTGCATCAGAGCGCTCCCTTAATGACGTGGCATGAAATGAAATAACAGTAGAGACAAAATTCCCCCATGTCTTACCTTATTGGAAAGCTTGAACCGAAAGAATGTAATATTGACATAATGTCTGGAATATAAATCAATAGAGAATAAGTCTAATACACTTTTTTACAAAAAGTGACGTTGGACAGAGGTACAGAACTGATTGATTATAAAGTGGGACAATACGATTCAGTGGGATTACGATTCAATTTCAAAAGCGATTTTCTGATTCAAATCGGATTTTGTTACACCCCTACTAACCAGTTTTGGAGGGACACCACAAGGTATACATTTCTCTAATAATGCCAAGCAGTTAATACGTACAGTAGAACCCCGGAACTCCACCACCTCAGTGCTCGACATAGTCGATGCAAAATGTCAGGAAATCTTTGCCTCTGATCTCAAACAAAGCTTCGGAATCGAGCGCCTTGCCTTGCCTTATGGAAATGAGTTTCATCCCATCCTAATCTCGTTCAGAAACACTGCCACTCCCATACCGCTTCCATTTCGGAGGTCAGCTACATAGGGCTACATAAAAATAAAAATAAAAAGACAGAACGTCTGTTACCCCCACCTTTCCTTTCTAATATTGGATGATCTTCATCCCATCTGCAACTTTTTACCCTATACTGTCCCAATTCCGTCCCGCCAGAATCCCGCAGTATTCCCGAATAAAGGTCTTAAATGCCCAAATCAAATGACACGGCAATTTGGTGTTCATGATGGATGGTCTCTATGTCTGATCAGATAAATTCGTTGTATGTTTTTGGATTGTGCGAGTGACCACTTAACAAATCTGACACCAACCAGGCCCCGCGTGCTGTCACCAAGAGCATGGGAAAAGGGAGGAAGGAGGGCCAAAAAGCGAAGAGGCAAGCAAAGACAGTTTGTGGCTATAGGCTATGTATGGCAGCTCTCCCGGCTCGGTACACTTTATTTGATTTAGTTGTCAATCGTTTACATTTATTTACATGCATATATGCAATATGACATAACTATTTATAGTCAAACCCAAATCCTAGTATAGTTTTGATTAAAACCTGGTCATTAGAAAATCTTAAAATGAGCTAAACGCAACTCAAATGAACTTTCATCACCAAGTGGAATTACCAATGTAAAATAAGAAGCTGTGGTATGGTAGTTTGCAGATCCAGAGCCTTCAGATGTACAGTATGTTCCGGAGAAACTCATTCCCCGCCTCACTTTTCCACCAGAAATTCACAATATACTGTTGTGTGTATATAATACATTCATCCGAAGGCCATTGCACTTGATGTGCATGCATTTTTTCAGTTCTAATAAAAAAAATTACAGTGCTAATATCTTCTACTCTGTCACCTCCATAGAAACATACTTTATAATCTGAGGTCTTAACTGAATTGAATACATAATAAGATAATTATATATAATTTGCCACAACTCTTTAGCATGAGCCGTATGAATAAGCCTGATTCAAACCAGGAGCAATTAAAATGTTCTTCATGAGCGCCTCTGCCTCTTGACTGGATAGAATGCATTAAATGGAGGCTCATGTGGCTGATGACCTTACTCTACCACAAAGCCCGATGCCAATGAAATATGTATGCTACATTTGTATATCCACCTCAAAGTGAATTAACTGAATTTGCATGTTTAGGTTAATCATGTGTGTATCAGATTCAGATATTTTACACAAATATTTAAATTATTTGTTCTAGTATATCTTTTCCTTCTTTAAGTGTACTGCGTTTAGTATTTGGTGTCCATTTACGGGCTGCTCGTATTCAAAAGTTCTAAATACCGTATTTTCCGCACCATAAGGTACCTTTAAATTTCTCAAAAACCAAGGTGCGCCTTTTGTGTGGACCGAATTCCAAAATCTGTAAATTTTATTGTGAGTTCTTGTGTAGACATCATATGTATGTATACCCAATGAACCAATCAGAGGACATCATTAAGTTTTATGTAGATTGGGGTGGTAAACCAATTAGAGGATTGTATGTAATATGTGGATTACGTACCTCTGCCACCATTGATAAATAAACACTCTCAGTTTGTGCAAAGCAAACAGCATTAGGTCCCTCTAAAATGGCATCAGCTACAGAAGATGACACTGCATTTAGCTGCTCGTCCTGTCATTGTTAGGTTGTTGTTTTGGAACATGAGGAACACCTTTGTTCAGGCACACAAAATCTAACAAAAACTGATATAGGACCACAGTGTGGACACATTAAGAGGACTAGACAAACCCAAAGCTATAAGGTTAACAAATCTGTATGAATCTTTAAGTGTGGTATATCAGTGGTGCAGAAATTTGAATTTTTGTCAGTGTACTGCTTAGTTTTAGGATTAATGGTTGAGTTTTGCTCTGTTAATGTTGCCTATGTCTCCGCCATGCAATATACATATAGTGCTGCTCGTCCTCAGGTAATATATAAAAAAACAGGCCTTGAATAAACTTCCTAATACTAAAGAAGTCTTCTCTGGTGAAAATAAGGAGAAAGCCGAAGAATTGAAATGACAAAAACTATGACAATACTAAAGAGCACGTTACCAAGGCGACCATCAATAGTGCCAAGCCTCAATTAAAAAAAATTCCATTGCCTTAAATCTTGACCTTTGATACAAATGGCAGTTTTTTTTCAGAACCACAGCAGATTTTGAAATTTTCTTAAAGGTCTTTGGTCTTGTTTGCTAGTTAAGAATAAATCAAATTATATGGTATATTACATAAGGTGTCCCGCGTAGGCCATTTCTTGTTCCAGTTGAATGTATATTGGCTCCAAACTATTGCAAGTGATAAATAAAATTAATCTTTAATGGAGGCCCAGGAGAACAACATCAAATAGCTAGCTCATATCTTAACATCTGTGACAAAATCTTGTCAGTACACTGTTCACCGCCCTAATCCGAATCCCCCCCCAGTCTACCGTGGAACCAATTCAGAGTACTTGTTATCAGGACAATTAGCATACAATCAAAAACGACATACATATTATTACTCTATCTTCTAATACCCCTGTTTTTATGTTGCTTGTATAATTCATGCACGTTATATTTGTGTGTTGCATGATTAAGAGTTACTATAGTGACCATAGTGTTACTCTTGCTATGGTGTTGGAGCTGCGAGCAAGGGTACAAATAAATACGTTTCTTATCAGAGCATTTTATTAAACAGACCCCTTGCTGTTAAAAAGATGCTATGCAGTGGTTAGCATGGTTACTTTTGACTGTCTTATGTCGCATTAATGTGTTTGTGGTACAGTTGCAATGCACTAGATAGTTTGTTTCTAGTCATGTATAGTTGAATTCTTATTAGCCTACTTTTGGTGGCGGGGAGTCTAGAATCTGCAACTACTACCGAGACTTCTGACACTTGTGATTTAATAGTGTTCAATGTGTAGACCACCTCCATGCTAGTGATCACATCAATCCATGAGCCAGATGTAACTGAATTCTGAGCCAGTTGGCTTGCAACCCAGGAGATTTCCACTCATGTTTTGAAATCTCAGTTGTTGAAATTGAAGGTTAAAATGTAAAGGATTTTTAAATTATGGATGCCAGATTATATGTATCTCGATAGAAATGTTTAAAACATGACAGATTCAGATACAGTCACATTTAATTGAAGTACGTGTATTTGTACTTCGACTCTCTCGCCTACCCCCACCTCCACCCCACCTTGAAACAGGCTTGGTGATGATGACTGAATTTGATGTCGCTGTCAAGATTGTGCACTGACTGACCTTGACAAGATCTGAGGTGGGCCGCGCTATGAAGAGTTATGCAACTAGGCGGGGGAGTTGGGGGCCCATTTCACTCATGACGTGTTCCTGCTGCACTTCTTATCAAATGGACTTTCATGTTTTTCTAACTAATATTGTACAGCATTATATTAAGTTAAAATTGCCTACTCGGGATCCATCCTACTAGGCATCCATGCTGCGCTTCTTCTTATCAAATGGACTTTCATGTTATTCTAACTAATATTGCATAATATTATATTATGTTAAAAATTGCCTACTAGGCATCCATTGCAGGATGGTCGTCCTGGAAGGCGGATTCCTCCCACTATGACCTCTTCTCAGAATTTATCTCCCCCCCCCAAGATAGAGGTTTTTTTCCCCAGTTTTTCCCTTGTCCCCCTAGGAGATGTCATTATTTCTCAACTGTGTGCATGCACTGGCGGAACAACCAGACAAGTGCATCAATCATGAAAACCTTTGTTTAAAGCACACAGATACAGTAGAATTACCACAAAATAAGTTTTGACAAGTCTGTTTATATTATCAACGGACAATTTATCAGCAATTCACTTCATTTTTCACATGGTGTTAGAATAACGTAAATGAAGTTCTACCACGTTTTGCTTTCTATAAGCGAGTTTACCGGACTTTTGAATAAGAAATAGGGAAGAATGAAGAGGAAAGATGATACCTCCCATTTTTTCCCAAAGAAACAGGGATCAAGTACAGAGAAGAAGCAAACAGATTCCAGCCCCAGTGTCAGCTGTGATAGTAATCAACTTGCAGGAGCTGGACAGAGAAGTCGAGGAGATGCACAAACAAGAACCCAGCAGGTCAGAGCAGACACAGCAAATCCAGATGGTATATTTTTTTTATATGCCATTAACTGTGTTTTATGCCAAAATGCTGTAAACTGCTACAAAACTTAATAACAACAGCACGTACATTTCTTAAAATAAACAATGCACTTTTGTAATTTTTTGGAGATTGTGCAGTTCACCATCAAACCTTTCATGGTAGTGTAGGCTGTATGCAAGTTTAAGTTCAGTTCTAGTTTGTACAGACTGTATCATTGCTATATAGTTTTGTATGTTATATGTTCTGCAACATGTACATTTTAAACAATTCAATTTTGTATGATTTTGAGATCGTACAGTTGACCATCATCCCCCACCTCCATGTCCCAGTCCGCATCTGGCCACCACACCTTATGCAGTGCCCCCACCCTTGGCCACCCTTTGAAACTTTTGTGATTAAAGGCAATATAAATCATTTTGTTTTGACTTCACAACATTAAAAGAAAACTGCGGGATTAGTTGTGAATGCAGCTCATACATTGTGTGAAACTCACTCCAGGAAGCGTGTGATGTACTGCCGACTGCATCTGGACCACCTGGGCAGTAAGGTGCCATAGAGCAACTGCGGAGACATGATGAAAGGTTTTTTTCCAATGGGTTCACAGTCGTTACCATTGCCATCGTGCTGAATCCCAAAACTGTGGAGAAGCAAAATATCAAACATTAAGAAAATATATGGAAAGTACACATACATGACTGCTGCTCCCTCTCCGATATTTAGAAATGCATGAGATGAATTGCATATGTAAAATTTCCCCATGGTGCTTCTTTATTAAAATTATAATGCCAATTTATGTTGAGTCTTTGAGAACGTTTGCTATCAACAAAACAGGGCTTTCCCTGATTGGATTCCAGCTACATTAGTTGGGAAAAGAATGTGATTGTAATTATAAACAGAGGATAGATTGAAATTAGTTCATGGACTGAAAAACAGAGAAAGAACGGCACAATGTATAGCGCACATACTGGTCACAAAGATTTTTGCCTACCAATTTTTCAAGTGAGCAAAAGTAATCAAAGTTGTAATTGACAAGTGTTTTTTTGTTTCCCGGGACTGTCCATGCTGAGTTTCAGAGTTGGTGTTCCCTGTGATGACTTTATTTATACAGAAAACCCCAAAATGGTCTATAAATATTTTTTACATTGACAGAAGTTAGTGATCAATCGCCAATTTAACCATAAGAAATGCCCTAAGAAACAAAAAAAACAGCTGAGAACCAGATTTCCAACAGGTAGAACAAGGAAAACAAACATGTTAAGACCTTAACATGAATACTGGTAACATCAGCAGTCTAGATGAAATACTAAATGAAGGTCATGGAACATAATGAAGTCACCATTAGTAAGAAAAGGATGGTGAGGTTGTTGTTTGCAGAAGGAGGCACCAAGTTATGTACACAAATGAGACAAAGGAACCTCTGATGGAAAGGTTTAACAACAATAACAGATCGTCCCATATTTTCAAACTTGGCCTTTCATTTTGAGATGGACTCGCTCATCTTTAGTGGAGGCGAATCAATTCCAGAGCAGCAGCAGAATCAACTCCAGACAAACATTTTCTTTGCTAGCTTGAAGCAAACCAAGTGATTGACAGATTGTTTACCACACATCAAGATAATAGCAGAAAACCCCACTAACAATAACACCACTAACAATATAATAAAGCATTTCATTCAGGGAAAGAAATGGAAAGCTTAAACTGCAGATTCAAACTGTATTGAGCATCATTTTCCAAACAATGGGTCGAAGACCGGCACAGGCTTGTGGGCAATTTGGTATCAGGTTGCACAGAGAAAGTGTGTGTGTGTGTGTGTGTGTGTGTGTGTGTGGGGGGGGGGGGGGGGGGGGGGGGGGGGGCACCCTCTATTCACACGTTAAAACTGCCATCTTAGTCACATAATGTGAAAAAGAGCAGTAAATCCCAAGACGGGGTCGGCTCAAAGGGAAACAAGTGCAAGGCTCCCTTTTATTATCACAACTAGACTCAACAGAACTGTGACCTGTATGACAGTAATGACAAAAATTAAGGGACTAATGCTATACTGTGTAAAGCATATATTTACCTAAAAAAAAATGAGTTCACTGAAGGGAGTAGTCCTACCAAATAAAAGACACCTGAAAAAGGCTGGCATGAAAGTCTTGAATAGCATCACATAAGAATTGATACGTTGGTTATGTTCCTGGTAAAAAGACAAAATGCACCTTTATTCTTATTTATTCTTATTCTCTTCGACATAGTTTAGTACAAACTGTGGAAAAGAGTGTGAACCTGAAGAGGCCAACTAGAGTAAAATCAAGATTCTGTATCTGTATGCGGAAATGCTAGCATATCTTGAGTTTTGGGCAGGCCCAAGAAACCCAGCAGAATGACAAATTGGTGGCAGAAAGTCAGACTGAAGTTACCACATATTTATCTACATACATAGTGGCGCAGCCGGTCTAACGCGAGATTGGTGAATTTGATGGGGGAGTAGGCAGACAAATTGGGAGGCTCGCGGACATGAACGTAGATGTCATCATGTTTCTTTCATAAATACGACCTCAGCCTGCATACAAGATGTCAGAATGATGGTAGAAATTAATTAATTGTAGATATGGCATTAATATTGTTTTATTTATTATCAATCTCATACGCTGCTGTTTAAATCATGCTACGGGGCGGCATGCGACTGTGGGGACTGGGCACATGAACGACCGGGGTTGGAAACATGAGGCCTGCGGGCATATTTAAGTCATGAGCGGTTATCACCAGCTCACTACGTATTTAATGAGCGCACCAGTTCCTATGCTGAACAGAGGTTACTAATGAGAAATGGAAGCAATTTAAAGGAGAAAAAGAGGAGCTGAACGGCGTGGGCTGTAATCAAGTCAACAAACGTTCAAACGGACCCATTTCAAATGGATTGCACGTGTTTACCCAATCACAACCCCCCCCCGACCTAACACGCCTCTGCAGCTCAAGATTGCACAAACACAGAGGGCCATATGTAAGCAAGAGACGGCTGAGCCTCTTTCACTACACGTGTACGATCGATGCGTTTGATATTAAGGCTGGAAATCAACAGAATACAAAATTGTTTGTGACAGCTTTAAAAGCGCATTTGATTTAGCGGAAGGTCATGTTGGAACAATTAACGCGGACTGCACGCTTGACACATCAAATCATACTCTTATTTGAACACTGACGCACACCAGCAACAACAACCTCACAATATCATAAACAGCTATCCATTCAGTATCAGCAATCAGTGCTTAGCCAGTCTTTTCATTATAACATTTCAGTACACCCCAACAGCGCAAAAAAAGCATGGCTTGCTGCTTTTGACACTTATTATCAAAAGTCACCATTAATCAATACACGTTACCTTTAATTCATTCATTCATTTATTCATTCATACATCATTTGAACCACTTATACTCACAAGGGTTGCGGGCATGTAGGAGCCTATTCCAGCCCACTTTGTATTTTTTTTTTTTTTTTTTTTTTTTTTAAATAAAAAGTGTTTTATGATATAAAATATTGCTGGAGACACAGAAGACCCCTGGAAGAATTGGACAAAGTAGTTGGGGAGACGGAAGTTTGAGCTTCTCGGCTTAAAGCTGCCACTTTGCGACCTGACCTCGCATAGTAGTTGTGACCTCATATGACTGTTGAAAATGTTAAAAATTCACCTAAAACATTCCTTGCACATACATTTACAGTAATAAAACTTTTAAGGAGGTAATCAAATTCACTTGAACTATCCGTTATTTAAGCCGAGGGCCGTTGCATTCTTTTTCTCATTTAAATCAATTAATTGTTGTCCAGCAAAATGCATATCACACCAAAGTTCATGTTTTTTTTTCCTTTTTTTCTAACTCAGTGGGAGCTGTGCTTATTCAATTAATGCATGGTCCCCTTTCTGAGAAAGGTCGAGTCAAATCAGTCCATCAAGAGTATTAATGTATTGCTGAGTTAAGAAAAACATATTATTGAATACTACTGAAGCATTTGTTAGTGTTTGTGAAGGTCATGAATGTTATTGCCAAGGTTCGCCGTATGCTACATATTTCTACCTTACCATTTCCGTACAACAAGCTCTCAATGTGCTTGCTTAAATCTCCAGTAAGGAAGACACACATTTGTATTGCATGGCAACAAATGAACCTGTTGTGCACCCATATAGTTCCCACAATATTTATAATATGTGCCCCTTTTACAACTTTGAGCTCCACAGTTCTCTACACGTCCATGTTCTTAAATGTATCTTTTGTGTACTTGTGTAAAAGACAGCGTGTAATAATAGTGTGTCTTGGAAGCTTACTTGTGACCCAGTTCATGCGCAACAGTGAAGGCCAGCGGCAGGCCCGTGTCCTCGCTAATACTGCAGCTCCGATGTGATTGACACATTCCTACCACATGGGACAAACCCAGCGTTTCGCAAGGCATGTTGATGGATGCACAGATGTCCTTCCTGTGGAAACAGAGGATGCAAGCTCAGATGTCCGAAAGGAATATCCATATAAACAACTAATGATATTTATATGCCATGTCATGTGCTCAAACCCCCTTTGGGTACTAAATGAAGAGTACTGTATAACAATTCATTTCTGTGTCAACATGTTTGCAACGATTGATTTGAAATAAAACAAATACTATGTGACTGTGTCTCTTTGATTAAGAGGTTTCACAAAGATCTATCATTTTCAATTCATGCAGAAATGTTTAGTCTGAAAAATATATAATACAAAATAAAAGTAAATGCAAAAACAAACAAATAAATGGAAAAATAAATGTGGAAATACAAAAAATATATATAAATACAATTAAATAGCAATTGATAAAGTGATTCCTCACCATTTCACGCTTCACCTTTCGCGAATGCGCTACTTTGCGGGTTTATGAGTGACAGGAGAACGGTGTTTGAATCCACATTGATAGCGCAAGGCGTGCCTCTGAGCAATGTGCGTCAGTGCGTATGAGACGGAGTTCAAGCGCAGGAGGCAGTAGCTGGCCATGCGCGAGGGAAGAAACACCAACCGGTGCAGAAGGAGTCGGGATACGTGACAATATCACGCGTTTGTTCTTTTATTTACTATAAAGGTAAAATACATGCACAGAACAGTGTGGGATTGGGTTTTAAGGGAATGGAAAAGGTTTATGTGCCCCTTTTAAAGATTTTATTATATCTAAGGTATTGGGGAGGATGTAAAATGCTTTAATATTGTGTACTAGACCACAATGCAATAGGAGATTCATGCACAACCGTGACTCACTTTGGTTTTGCTATGCATGATGTCCCCCAGGTTAGTATAATGCGGTAATTCTGAAGGTGGACACTATGCATCGTTTGGCAAGAAAACCTCTCTTCGAAATGACTTGTTATACACGCATACCCTCGAGCAGCCAACAAGAAACACTATGTGTTGGAAATTTCAATACAATGGTGTTTAAATTTCTCATTAATACACATACCCCATCTATTTTGCGTATTTTCGCGAGTGGTTCTGGAGCGCATATACCGTGATGAACGAGGGATCACTGTATATATTTCAATTCATTTTTTCCAATTATATTTTTGTTTGTTATTTTCACTTTTCATCCACCAGCTGCTATGGCCTTGTCTGTAACCCTTAAAACTGTGCAACTTTCATCTCTCTCTTTCTATAAGGGCTTCCTATCACACAAAAGAGTGCTTGTTATTATTTCCCCACCAGTAAGTTCATTCCAGTTCACTTTCACCAAAGTTTTTATTTACCTCGTGAGGAGAACGGCCACATCGTGGTGCAGAGGATGATCATCCCCCTTCATATTGAGTTGTTTCTGCCACTTGCAGAAGCTATTTAAGCTGTTGTCGGCATGGTGAGTTATCTTTAAGTCTTCCTGCACATCAAATGTCACAACACAGCAGAGGGTGGGAAATTAAAGGAAAAGAGCAACGTTTTGAAGAAAATGTACCATAAGTGAGGAAAAGTAACAAATTGTTTACAGCAAAGAGAAAAACATGTATTTGATGGACAAACTGCCAAAATGATGTTGGTTTGCTGTTTGAATTCCCATCCCCCACATCCAAACAGATATTGATAACAGTCATCTGGACAGCATTTACACCTGAACGGATGCTGCTGCTACCAGCAGAGAAAACAACACTATTTTGATAATTGCTCAAAAGTGTCAAATCGATAAGCACGGATGTGCCTATTGAGATATGAGGTGGACAAAATGGAAACGGTCCCTTAAATAGAAATGCATTTCGATTTCATGCAAAAAGTAAGCAACAACCTTTGTGATAGGTTAATGGACAAAATGGCTGTTCTACTTTTTGAAGGCTTTATTTTGCCCATAGCGGTGAATGTTTGTTTTGATGTGACCTCTGATTGGCCTGCAGCCATTCGAGGGCGTTCCGCACCTTTGGACCAAAATGAGCTGACGCGTTTAAAAAAATAGATGTGGACAGTGCTGTAGCAGAACAATTTTAACGAATGAAAGTTAATGAACACGTTCATATTTTGCATGAACTAAACAATCTATTTGACTTTTTTGGGAACATGCTCTTTCATTTTTGAATGACATATTTTGTTAGACTTCCATGGAAAACCTATAGGCACATTGTAAATGAGCCTTTATATGTTGGGGGATAAACTTAATTGGCAACACTAGCCACCAAGAGTTGCACAGCCACATAATTTCAGCCTTGGCAAAAAAACAGCATGTGGCTGTTTTTGCAATTGAGAAATTTAAATTGGTTGGCGAACAATAGGGAAGATAAGTTACTGCATGTTAGTCCTTGGTAGAAATAAGTGGGGGTTTTTTTCAGGGGGGCTTATTGTGGTGATGAAATAATTTTGGCTTGGGAGCACTCTGAAGTCGCTGGTGTTTTTTTTTTTTTTTTTTTTTTTTTTAACGGTTGCGTCACCAAAGCTTACAGGATACAGTGTAAAAAAAACACCTCATCTGAAGACTGGGGGGAGTTGGAGTGTGTGAGGCAGTTAGCGGGACATGCATAATAAGTGCAGTGCCCAATTCCTATTTCAGCTTGGTTCCTATTTTATTTATTCATTATACTTATTATTATTCCTGTATTATTTAAAATGTGGTTATGCTTGCATGTCAAGGATGACAATGGTATTTTTGTTTTAATTGTCAATAAATGTTTTTTTTAAAAAAAGCATTCAGGCAACATGTTTTGCCTCGTGGTTTTGAGAGTGCAGTGTGATGGCTGTAGCTGGTGAGTACTATGGACTGAATGGGTGGCAACAACAATATAATAAGAAGAAATGAAAACACTTTGAACTACTTTATTTTTGGAACAGTGAACTTCAAAATTTTAAAAGTTCATTTTAAAATAAGTGAATTGAACTTTATACTACTTAGTGTAGAAATTGAACCTATACCATTAAAGAACATTGCACTTATTTACTTTCAAAACTGAAGGATGCTGCACTGGCAAGGTAAAAGCAATCACTTAGAGTAGTGAGGGCAGGATGTAAAGTATAAAATGACAAGAAAAATTATATGTGAAACGAGCGTGAAGAAAAACATAGTCAAGGGGAAATGTGACTATTTAACTTACAAAAGAAATCATTGCAAAGATGTTAATGACACTCTTAAATATCAATCATATGTGCTGCTTTCAAAAACTGCTCATTTGTGTGTGTATGACTGTAAATACAGATCTACTGAATGTGTCATTTCAAATCCACATTCAAACAGAAAGTCAAACTATTGGATACAGACATTAAATTGGAACTGGGCACCTGCTATGTATGTCAATCAAGCCCAAGTCACTTTCTTGACTACTGCGGGTTTGGTTGTGTAACTGCAGGGCGCCAATTATTTTATCTGCTGAGTTAATAATATTCAACAAAGAGTCTCGAATAATGACGTTCACTTGTCTGTCACCGAAGCAGATGCTAATCATGGCTGCATAAATGAGTGTCGGAGGTTGGAGACCTTAATTGTGCCAGAATGACATTAACATTCTGAACATTTGGAATTAGCATCGCAAGCCAAAACTAAGACAAAGCATTTTACCTCATCCTGCTCCAGTAAGATGAGTCGAACCACAACAATGTTGATGGCGTTTCCAATACTTGGGTCTTGAAAAAGACCTGCTACCTGTAAACAGAAATACACAGAGGGTAGAATAATATATGCATTTTCACTTTTTTGTTTAACATGGAACAGAATGGAATGTTGTAAAACTTAGTTGTCATGAACGTTACTTAATTTTTTTTATTTCAGATAAATAATAAATACACATTTTAGAAATTGAAAAAGAACAGTAAATAATGTGTTCTTGAATAGATGACAATAGTGTAAGAATAATGGTTGAAATTATCACTTGTAAAGTTTTGCTTTGGCACATAAGAAAAAAATAAACAGGTATTGAGCCTTGTTAGTACAAGATTGTACTATGAGAGTATTTACGTGACGTTAATTAGACAAAATATAGGGTTGATATTTCTGTCATATGCATACTTTTTACACCTCCATTTTCAACTGATGCCATAGTGCACAGATGTCAAACTCAAGGCCCGGGGGCCAGATACGGCCCGCCACATGATCTTATGTGGCCCGCGAAGACAAATTGTGCATCAAATTCGTGTGTCATTACTAGAATTGCAAATTGTCTTCATTTTTAATAATATCTTTTTTTTTAAATATTTGACCAGTTTTTACTCGTCTGACTTGAAAACGAGTTATTTGTCAGTTTGTTTTGTAGCTTTTACTGTATATAATATGAGGTGCTCATACATTTATTTGGGTTGATAGTCATAATGGCCCGCGAAAATAATGAGTTTGACACCCCCACCATAGTGACTCAAAGAATGGCCAAATTCCTCACAGTTCTACTAAATATGTACTGTGCCAAAATACATACCCTTCCTTTTTTTTTTTTTTCCATCAATGTGTGCGTGCAACATGCAGAATGAGCAGCACAAGTACAAACAGTATGAATTGATTTTGACTATAAATTTCCTTGGATGTTGAGTTATATTGAAACTTTTTCCTAGGAGGCTATGGCTCTTACAATACAGACATAACAGAGACAACACTCACGCAAGGACAGAATGGCAAATGTCAGGACTCCTTCACCTGTGATGGGATGCAAAGTGGTTTGTATACTGTACTGTAAACAGAACATTTGCAATGTCTTCTCTCTCTATATACTTTCAGATTAAAATGAAAACTGTCATAATGGCCTTGAAAACTGCACAGGGAGAAAATATTTGATGGTGGGACATGATTATAGTGCACCAGATGCAATCATTACCTCTAGCATATCTTGAGGCTCACTCAAAATGATGCTTTTGATATAACACAAATATAGCTGAAGATTAAAGGTGCTTTCAAAATGGTATGAACCTGAAGCTCAAATCTTGTGAGGAGGGCCACTATGCAATCCAACCAATCACCCTGATATGAGCTATTTTGCATCACGCAAGGATCCACTCACTTCAACGGTGCAAATAAGAAGAGCCTGAAAATCTGCTTTGAATTAAGTGTTGGAGCAGGCGTGTCACATCATGGAATGAGCTGCCTAATAACTTTAATTTACACATGATTGCTGCATGGATGAACAGCTTAAAATACAACCCATGCTTAGGCACCAGGTTGGAAAGGAGCAATGATTCATGGCGACTTATTGCGTGTGCAGCCGGGCGGCTCCTGCTCAAGTGGCGAGACAATATTCTATAGTGTAATAATCAGTAGAGCTTCCCCAGTGTTATTATCAGTAGTGTTTTTTTCCCTCGTTTGTAGCCTCTATGGACTCTTTCATGAATACATATAAGGATTCCAAGCTGGCGGTTTAAGAAGCGCAGTCGTTGATTTTCAGCCCCAGGGCCACATGCTGTCCGTCTGCCCAGCATCCTGAGTTTGAAATGTTTGCTTTGAATTCAGCCGGCAACCCTTTTCGATTCATTTGCTTCTAGTCTGGCCTCCGTTTATTTTTTACAGCAGTTGCATGTGCATAATGCTCAACACCCTACAGTGGAGCAACAGGAAAAAAACAAACTTCTGATGCTGACAACCTTAGACAATGGAACATCTGCTGACGGAGGAAGATGATGTCATAACTTATTGTAAGGAGAGGAGGTCCATCTTGACATTGTGCAAGGTTGTTTTCATAAATGCAAACCCTTTGCAGCTTGGAGCATCAAAGCATGAGAAGATATGTGAGATAATAACAGCTTCCTCAATCTATTATTGTCGACAAAACCAGAAGCTTCTCCGCCAGTGAACTCCCCTCCCTTCCCTGAGACTCAGACAGGAGTTTAATTAGCTGCTGCCAGAGACATGCAGTGCTGAATTTGGCAAAATTCACTTGGGAGTCCAACGCAATAACGCAAAAGAAGTCAGTTTACTTAACCCCAAACAGAGAAGTAGTAATTACTGCCACTATAAAACATCAGGAACCAGACAATGACATGAGGAGGGAAACATCATGGAACACATTGAAGGTCACATTGAACCCAATTAGCCAAAACCTTGATTTTTTTTTTTTAAACAAACAATGTTAATACTTTCAAGGTGAATTAGTATTCATGGCATTAAGGTGGTAAGGGGGTTTTAGGATTTACGAACATGTTCATAATTATAAAATGCCCTGCAGCATATTGATAACAGTTTCTAAAATACCAAAATAAAGCACTTAACGTACACAATATGGACACAGTCTGGTGTATTACATTTCCTACTGCACTACATATAACCTCAAACTGATGAATCCATCAGCAAGCATTAAAATTCTATTCTGTTGTGAAGGTATGTTGATCAATAATTAAAAAAAAGAATGACAGGTTCTGTCATTCACAGATAATGACGCTGAAATTGTCCTTGTTGCTTTACGTAACACAATTGGACAATGGGCCATTGATGATTAGGATGCACATTTGACATTTAAATGCAAATGCTAAAATATTCATTTTCCTTTTGGCAACACGTACACACACACTGGCTCACCTGTGGCTAAAAGCACGCGTCTGGCATGAATGGCAAGAGTCTGCACACTCATTCAGCAAATGGTGGCTCCAAGTCATACTGACGCTCACTTACAAGATGCATTTTAATGAATTTAGTGCAGCCCAGTGATTGACAGCCCACCACTCATTCTAAATCAACAGGGGAGTTGGAAGACTCCAGCTTCCCTGTGACGCTATAAACCAGGTAGAAAATTGATGGATCCAGCTATGTAAGGTACACAAAAGCAATATTTTATATTATTGCACTTCATACTTACAATGTTCATCACAGCAAGAATGTAACTTTCAACACCTTTGCTGCCATGGTATTCCACCATTTTAGGGTCCGCCACCACAAGTGTTTCCACCCACTTCTCTTTGCTGATCGACCGTCGATGGATCCTTTGCTTTCTCCTTTTCTGTCGCTGCTCCCAATATTCCCGCTTCTTCTCAATCTCTTCCAAACTGTGATGGGAGTCTAGACAGCAAATTTGTGAAATGACTTAAATTGCTACACGCTCTCTAGTGACATACGGTAGATACTCTTGTATAGCTTACTGGCATCTACACTTATGCAGTACTAAAGACATAATTATAGCTACAAAAATGCCTGTAAAAAACCCCAAGGCCATGAATATATGATATGTAAATACAATAATAAAAAATAAAAAGCACAATTGTGCCTATTTTTTTTATTTTGTAACCTATACATTGGCTCCATTATAGCATTTTGTTTTGTTGTTTTTGATTTGCATTTGAGATGTTTTGTTGAATACATTTGATGTAAGGGAATAGTCAATTAAAATTTGTTTTGGCATAATCCTGATGGAGCAACTAATAGCAGTAGTCTTTCTTTCCTTTACAATTTGCCTAAATGCCCTAACATGTAGCCGTGTAAATGCCGAAAGGTCATATTAATGACTTACACCGTTTGAATTGGAAAAAAGAAATCTCGCTTGCCTTTGACACCACATGAACCATTGACTGCTTGTTCCCTTGAGATGGGCTGTACAACTGGACTCCAGGATGACAGGAAGGGGGCATGGCGTTTGAAGATGGCATGGGCCTGTGGTGACGAGGGCTCACCATGTGGCTTCTCCAGAGGCTGGATGAAGAATTCTTCATTGGACAACTTGAACAATCCTGTCTGAATGTTGAAGAGTGAAACGTTAGCAGAATTTTACAAATCACCACCCACAACTTGAGGTATAAAAATGTTCTCCCTTTACAAAGAATAACAATGCTCTGGCGTTCCTACTGGGTATTCATTTGCTGGAGGACTTCAAAGGTCACATGGACGATAGCAATGAGACAAAGAAGGATGTGATTGCCTGTTGTGAAGGCAATCCCAAAACGTGTTAGTGGACACCAGCAGTAAGTGATGCAGACAATTTGACGGACTCCTATCGAGTCCTGGCCTGGGGTACTCCCAAGGCAGCTGATGCGTATCGGCTGACCAAGCGAGTGAAAAAGAGTGAAAAATAACTTGGCTAGTTTCAAAGAAGTTACGTCTCAGAAGGATGAAGCAATGCGTCATGACCAATATTTACAGTATTGATGTGGTGCCACTGAAAATGTAAACAACTACGAGAATCAGCAAAAAGTAGTCATAATGACACACTTGTCAGCTTTTGACATTTTTTCACACGGATGAGTGTTCACCTCAGTGATGCGCTCTCTAATATTGTTTTTGTCAGTTTTTTCTGTTTCAATTGTTCATCAATGTGATAGGTGCATTAGGTCACTGAAGTCTCCCTGGAGGCCAAGCCCTCACATGCTCTGCATGCCAACGGTAGATACAGGCTGTCAAAGAAATGTGATACCTTCAAAAAAATAATAAAAAAGGCAGCCAAACATGTCATGGAGTCAAAGAATTCTAAACAAATGTTCTCCTTATGCGTCATCCCTCCAAAGCACAAATGATAATCTGTGCCTCCAAAATAGCAATTATCAGATATTTAGTGACAAGTCGACTATTGTCGTTTCCATTTGGGCGTTTCTGTTGTAGCACATTTGACATAGTGCCAATATGTAGCCATTTCACTGTATAGTAACAGAATCAAAAGGCTTTTTGCTGGAGCACCATCCTTTAATCTTCTATCCTGCTCATCCTCAGGAGGGTAGTGAGTGAGTTGGAGCTTATTTTGAGTGATAGGCAGGGTACCAGCCAATTGCAAGGCACACATCTTGATACCGTATTTTCCGGAGTATAAGGCACCTTCAATGAATGGCCCATTTTAAAACTTTGTCCTCATATAAGGCGCACCAGACTATAAGGCGCACCATTAATGCATCAGGTCAGATTTTGAATCCAAATCAAATCATTCTCCATTTTATCTTTTTTATTTCAACTTCAGACGCAACAAATTACTTTATAATCACAAAATAATGATCCATAGTCTTTTTGATTCATGATTCATAGTCTTCAGCGGGCCACTTATGATTGATTTCATAACACAATGCTTCGGACCAGTTTAGATTTAGGAATTTGGTCCATACATAAGGCGCACCAGACTATAAGGCGCACTGTCGGCTTTTGAGAAAATTTTAGGTTTTTAGGTGTGCCTCATAGTCCGGAAAATATGGTAAGTACGTATATACACATATATATGTATATATATCCACATATATATATATATATATATGTATATATATACACATATATATATATATACACATACATATATATATATATATATATATATATATATATATATATATATATATATATATATATATATATATATATATATATATATATATATATATATATATATATATATAGACATACAACATTTTATTCTACACAGAAGGCCGGAGTTTGCACAAATACCCCGAAGCTCAGAATTGTGAGGCGGATGTAGTAATTGGTTCCCCAAAGAGCCGCCCAGATGGACCACAGCGTGACAAAAGGGCAGCATGTTGATCCCATATTACTGGTGGACTAGTCTGGACACCTAACACTGACTCGTGTGCACAGGGGAAATTAAATTATTAGACGTTTATTTCCAGACTTATAAAGACTGTTTTCTGTGGGAAGGGTCTTCACATGTGCCAGAAAATCACATAGATGAGACTAAGCAAACGAACCAATGCTCATTCCATGCCTAAAAAAAAAAAGAAATTTTTAATCACAAAGATTGCTATTTTAAAGAAACTTGCTGTATTTGATAGTGATAGCACAGCAGAATTCTGACATTTTGTGGCAAAAAAAGGGTGTGGCCACGTTCTTTGAACCTCAGGGACTGCCGGGTCAATTGTCACAATACAGGTTTTGTTGGAAAGGGAATTCAACAAGGATTGTGATTTATAAGCATCTAGAATACTGGTACCTATTTTAGTAACTGAACCTTTTGACCTATTATAATTTGATCTTGAAATTGACCTTGTTGATCATTGTGGCGTTCACATATTTTATCATAAATCTCATATGTTGTCTCTGTTTCCGAAATTAAGTATCTTTGGCTTGGTAGAAATAAGGGGTCAAAGTATCCATACCCTCAGACCTTTAACTTTTAATTAATATTCAATGAATAGTCAACTTTTGATGAATATCTGAGGGTATGAAGTCAATGATCCTACAGTGGAATACAATAGCTGATTACATTTTCTTTAAGTAGAATAAATCACAACTAATGATTACATATATAATGTGAAAAACTGTGTTGGTCTCCTCTCAGAAAGGTTTTGTGTGCAATATTGCATTTTGCATTATTTCATATACGACATACAGTGTCCATGAAGTGTATGGAAAACACATCTTGCGCAATCTGCCAAGAATGCTCCCTTTGAAGAGAGAAAACTAAAGCCAAATACGCAAAAGCTGGAGGACTTATTTATCAGTCACTTCATCACATTGGCCTACAAATGAAAGAGTTCAAAAGAGTCAACAACTGCTTTAACTTGCCATCCCGAATAATTAACAATGTAGACAATTTAAATAAGCATTGGTGAGTCAGGATTCTTATGTTGTTTTTCTTCTATTTGTATCCACCAAGGGAAATTGTCTTTACACTTTGTCAAGGGAAGTTTGAGGGTCAGTAATCGGTCTGAGCATTCACACAAACCCCCTGAGCATCCCTTGGACCACGGTTAGCAACATCAGACATGCATGCACATGATGGCCAAACCAGAATCATACCTGTCCAAAAGCGGAGATCATGACAAATTGATGAAAGATGTGGGAATGTTACAATAAAAAAAACACATCTACGCATATATCAAATGAAATGAAAGAGTCAAGTATGACTCCTAAGTTTGTAACAAGGGAGGAAAGAGTTGGTCCAAAAATATAGATTTTGAGGGAGAATAATTTGTAATTTAATTTGATCTGTCGTCCCAATGATGATGGCTTCTGTTGCCATTTTTTTTTTAACTAAAGATTGCCCAAATCTTCTGATTTCAGGCTCTCAAAAAAGAATTATTCTCTTTCAGACTGATTTATCTTTTGTTTTTAACCAAAATAAAACATTTCCAAAAATCTGCTTTTACTTTGAAAAACAACGACCATCCTGCTTGTGTCATACATATTACTTAGCCGATGATTATTTGTTTTTTCAATCACAAAATAACACCAAATAAACAAAAATATTTGGTTGATAAACAGGAATCAAGAAAACTGTTTTTAATACACTTTAAGGCAAATAACAATTGCAGTCAATTATTTGATGCAATAATGGATAGAATAATCGACTGTAAAAATATTCTGTAGTGAGCCCTAATGGATACATATGGGGAATGTTTAAAAACATCAATCTGGGCGCTGGGCAGCTTGGCACCGCAACAATTTCCTACCTCCTCCAAGAGCCACATCCTGAATCTTGCTTTCAGATCTGATGTCATGTCTTCTAACTGCACTGGTTCGGACAAAACCTCATTTGACCATCTGTTCATTTCTTTCAATGTCAAATTACAAGTACCCAAAACTAACCCGTATCTCCTTCTGGAGGAATGTTGAGCATTCAGGCATCTTCCCAATCCAGATCATCTATCCAACCCAAAGAACTCTTTCACTCACAGCTGATGCAAGTCATCTTGCATTTTCCTCCAACTCAACCGTACGGATGCAAATTGATTTTATTTTTTTATGAACCAGTTCCCAGTAACTCGCTTCATATGAATCATTTGTTTGCTGGCCTGACAATTACGCATAGTGATTTGTTCTATGTATGTCGCGAATGAGTGAGGACGTCACGCAAGTGTTTTTTAGTTCAGATGTTTTTCAACGTGGCATGCCGTCAATATTGTAACACTATATAAAAACGTGTACTCTATGATATATCTCTTTCATTTATTTTATTTTCTTGCATGCTGTAGTGTTAGCTCTCTTTGTTTTATTTTTGAATAAGGGATAGGGATAAGGGGAGTGATTGTTTTATTTGTTTTTGTTTTATTTGATTTTTTGTTACTCGTTGCATTCTTGATTGTACATTACATTTCTGTTTTATTTTTACAATGTTCTGGGTGAACTTGAAATGTATTATTAGGATTGATGAGAAAGCTCCCCACTCTATGCCTCAGTGTGTTTGAACTGGCTCTTTGTGGTGTGATGCCAGAAATGGAAATGAGAATGACAGAGTGTAAAAAGATTTTCCATCCTTGGTTAATTAAGCTATTTCATTGAAAAGAAAATTAAACCGTTTGAATACCTTTGCCTGTAATTATAATTATTCATTAATTTTAACATTTAACATGCCCAGTGATTGCCAAAGTAAATCTGATCATGGAGTGACAATCTTCAGCTGTAATTTTCTGTCTGATATTGTGTTATTTTAGCTGCCAGTGTACAACTCACCAGTCCGTCGCAGGTGCTTATTGCTGCGCTCCCTTTGACAGCAGGCCCATCCCACACTTCACCCAGGAAATGGCACTGAGCGGATCCAGGGGGGCGGATCTTTACCCCTTTAAGTCCACCGTACCGACTTTCTGTCAGGAAGCCCGGGGCCAGCAGATGTGGGTTGAGAGTCAAGTTAAAGTGTAAACTGTGGCCAGCATGCCACAACTGATAGAAGACTCGCTCCTGATCCCTGGACTCCCCTGAGGCATGGCGACGCTGTATGCGGCGAGCGCGATGAGACAGGAAGTTGGACAGGAAGTGACCTCTGACATTCACTCTAGTGGGGTGAACCACTTCATACTGAGGAAGATCCTGGAGGAATCTCTCTGTTGTAGCCACGGTGGGAAGACAACATGGAAAAGATGAGCTATTCAATCAAGGCATAGGAAGAATACCAGTACTGTATTTTGGTTTCTAGGGCAACCCAGAAGACAGATACATCCATTTAGCTATTTGATCATGTGTCTTGTATGCCGGTTTCGCTGTCCTTTTGAACAGCTGCAGTATCGGCTGTGCATTGAAAAAGTATTTTCCCATGGGTGACTTAACTCGTATGTGAAAAAAAGTTTAAGCGAATTTGATGCTGTAGTATACAAAGAAACCCATTTAGTTCGTATTACCGTATTTTCCGCACTATAAGGCGCACTGGATTATAAGGCGCACCTTCAATAAATGGCCCATTTTAAAACTTTGTCCATATGTAAAACGCACCGGATTATTAGGCACACCTTCAATGAATGGCCCATTATAAAACTTTGTCCAAATATATGTCCATATATTTGGACACGCCTGCTGTAGTGGCTCAATATTGGTCCATATATAAGGCGCACCGGATTATAAGGCGCACTGTCGGCTTTTAAGAAAATTGGAGGGTTTAAGTGTGCCTTATAGTGCGGAAAATATGGTAATTTAATCTGCAATTAGCCAGACTAGCATATATTTTGAATGTGGGAGAAAACTAGAAAACAGAGAAAAGTTGCACAAAGGAAGGTCATAGCAAAGATTCAAACACTGAACCTCAGAAATGTCAGGCAGATGTGCTAACTACCATTTGTTCGATGTGTTGCACTATCGAACAGGGAATTACATTTATTGTGGCATTTTGCTTGCTCAAACCTCAGGATCCTGCATTTCAACATTTAGGACAGAATTTCAGTGTCCATGGCAATAATTAATTAGTCCTTTGAGCTCTTCAGCATGGAAATTTATAATAACTAACTTCTACAAATGCACAGGGAATTATATTTCCCATCCTTCATTGAGAGGTCGGTGTGAGCCTTGGCACTGTAATTGAGGTATTCTTTGCCCAAAGGCACACGAGAATGAAACTTTTATACGCTTCATTGCTGTGGCCAGACCAAGCACATCTGTCCTTCCTTTGTATAAACTAAGGACGGCTGCTGGATTTGCTTTTGTGTTTTGGGATGCATCATGAAGCCATTCTTGCAATTGCAGTGATTCACAATTCACGTGTCAGGGCTGTTGTGAGAACTTGACTGACCTGGTTGTCGTAGAAATCCAAGCCCAGACTTGCAGTTGTCCAGCACGGTTACAAGTACCATGAAGAAGTGGATGGCAGAAGCTCCATGCGCAGTGTGAAACCCGGAGTTCAAACAGGTCATCTTGGCAGCACAGAACGCTAAAGTTTACATTCATTTATTGCCTCTAACACGGTGCCGAATGGCAATTCAGATCAGCTCCATCGTGGTCAAGGCGTTCGAGCGCGGATTTAAACTATTTTCTGCAATTCACGTTTCATATTTATCTTCTATTGTTTATTTATTCCCCGTGCGTGGCTTGTTGTTTGTCGGCCTTTGCTTATAATCGCTTGTTCCTCCATCCGCCTCTCGCCGATTGCCAGTGACAGCTTGAAAACTTTGCAAACTTTTGCAGCAGTACCACCCCCACAGATGGGTGGACTTCAAGACAATAGGCTTACTCTTCAGCTCGCCTCCAAGGCGTTTTAAAGGGGACTACCCCTGGATGATGCACATCCGACAAGGGTTTTGGCGTCATCGGTCAATTTAGGATTCGGGTTCACGCAACAAACACAAAATTCTATCATGTCGACGCACAGGAGTACAATTAGTTTAAATGAGCTAAGTGTCTACAAGTGCTTAGTCGGCACTAATATATAAAACGACGTTAGAAAACAAGATGTTTAAAACAACAACAACAACAAAAACGTTTAGACCCTAACTGTATTCGCCTGCCATCTAGTGGAACAAAGGACGTGTCAATCCATCCGAACCGAGAGAGAGAGAGAGAGAGAGAGAGAGAGAGAGAGAGAGAGAGAGAGAGAGAGAGAGAGAGAGAGAGAGAGAGAGAGAGAGAGAGAGAGAGAGAGAGAGAGAGAGAGAGAGAGAGAGAGAGAGAGAATTCAATGTCAAGTGCAAGATTATAACAAGATGGAAAGATAATTGAGGGGGTAATCAGACAGACAGACAGACAGACAGACAGACAGACAGACAGACAGACAGACAGACAGACAGACAAGAGGGAGTCGTACTGTACTTTACAGGGTGTCAAAGGAACATAAATGAGCTGAAAATAAGTTCAGCTTTTGTATGAAACCAGTCTACGTTTTTAGACAACTGGAAAGGAACTCTCAAACCATACGACGCATTAGACATCTACTACATTTTTCTAAGGGCACAATTTTGAGTTTGTACAAATGTTCAATTTGATTAAATCAAAGCTTTATTTATTTATTTATTTATTTATTTATTTATTTATTTATTTATTTATTTATTTATTCATTTGTTACATTCAACGGCGTTTGTTTTATTTTTCCAGCCTCCATGCGCTTTTTACGCACACCCTCCGGTGATGTCTCCTTGGTAACGATCTTTCCTATACTGTACATAATAATCCAGCATAAAGTGAGGTAGTGATGCGACGCACTTGTTTATGAAACCCATAATTTTCTTTACCAGCCAATCGTAGCCCGGCCGAGGCACGACCCAATAAAAGCAACGGTGCCGTCAGCTGTCTCTCAAAGAGGAGTGACATGGCTAACAATCCTGACACGTCCTGATCGAGTGGTATGCTTGGTCTCATTTTGTGGTTTAGTTCGAGTTGAGGATGGATGTCATTTTAAACCAGAGTGACGTTTTGAACCAAAGCGCGCCCGGCGAGGAGACTTTCCGTTTCGATGACATCGAAGAGGGAGCGGACGGGAATCCCTTTCTTAGGATTCTCATCTCGGTGGTCTACTCGGTGGTCTGCGCCGTGGGGCTGGTGGGGAATCTCCTCGTTTTCTATCTGATGAGGCTACGACAAGGTCGGAAGAAGTCGGCTATCAACTTTTTCATCATCAACTTGGCCGTGACCGACTTCCAGTTCGTGCTGACGCTGCCCTTCTGGGCCGTGGACACGGCTCTGGACTTCAGCTGGCCCTTCGGGAACGCCATGTGCAAAGTTGTGCTCTCTGTCACGGTGATGAACATGTACGCCAGCGTCTTTTTCCTCACGGCCATGAGCGTCACCAGATACTTGTCCGTAACTTCGGCGCTCAAGAGATCCACGCACAGATGGTCGAGGTGCGTAAAGTGGGTGTGCGCCGTGCTTTGGGTCGCGGCCACGGTGGCCACGGCTCCCACGGCGCTCTTCTCCACGGTCACCGTAGTCGCCGGAGAAAAACTATGCCTCCTGAAATTCCCGGAAGGACACGACTGGCTCGCCCTTTATCACATCCAAAAAATACTCGTCGCTTTCATTATCCCTCTGTTTATCGTCTCCGTCAACTACCTGCTGCTTCTGCGCTTCATTAAACGCAAGAGCATGTGCACCAGCAACCGAAATAGGAGGTCGAAAGTGACCAAATCCGTGGCCATTGTTGTTTTATCCTTTTTCTGCTGTTGGATGCCAAACCACGCCATCACTTTCTGGGGCGTTTTGGTCAAATTTAACGCAGTCAACTGGGATAAGTCCTACTACATGGTGCACGCGTACGTGTTCCCAGTCACCGTGTGCTTGGCGCACGCCAACAGCTGCTTGAACCCCATGTTGTACTGTCTCATGAGGCCAGAGATCAGAAAGATGCTTAGTGCTTTATTCTGGAGAGCTCCAAGTCCATGCGCCAACAACAACGGCAAGGGCTGCTGCAGGGCTCCCTCTCTTACGCACGGGCACATCCAAGCAGTCCGCACTACTGACAATGTTGAGTTCACCTTGTCTGTTATTGATCACAGATGATTTGCAAGCTTCAGAATTAATGGAGTCCTTTAAATCACGACCTTCACTTTAAAACCTCACTGGACCCTGTCAAAATGATCATCGTGCGTAATGCTACCACAAATACGGAGCACATATTGGTAAATATGTATATATAATGGCATCATGTCAAGATTTTATTTATTTATTTATTTATTTATTTATTTATTTATTTATTTATTTATTTATTTATTTATTTATTACTAATTTATGCAAGGTTCCCATGGATGACGTTACTTCACCGCACTGCTATACGTAAACGTGAATCGCTATTTGGATCCAAGTGGAGGAGGGGAGGGGAGGGAGGGGGTGATGAAATCATAGCGACGTTATTGAAGACTTGCATTCTGAATGTGAAGGAAAGAAACAGGTACTTTTTATTTATTTATGTACACTTTATAAATACATTAAGCTTATGTAAAGCAAAATTAATAAATGCATTTTTTCTAGTATATGACTTTTTTTTCCTTTACCAAAGAATGTGATCTACCTGTTTGTCCAGCATTTGTGTTGTGGAAAATAAAAGAGTGAAATAGTGATTTAATGCATGTGCAAATGTGAATTGTCTTCACAAAACGTGATAATTATATTTTATAAATCAGAGGTTGCAGGTTGTTGGGGGGGGGGGGAACAAAAAGCGGACCCAAGTGCAAGAAATCAGGGAGGCAAGGCAGGCGTGCAACAAAGCAAGGCATGCAATCCAAACTACATTAATGTAATTTTAAAAAAAAGGCAGAAATTAGCAAACCAATAGTGGGAATGGACTCACAAACACAACTGTCATGACACCAACAGAAGCCAAAGCAATGATGTGGCAAAAAAGAAACAGCAGGAAACTAAACACAACTAAGCAGATAGTTCTGTATATCTTTATCTCTTGTGTTTTTTCTTGTGTATTTTGTATTTTACTGCTACTGGACACAGAATTTCCCTGAAGGAGTAATCCCAAGGGATTAATAAAATTGAGTCTAAGTCTAAGTCTAAGTCTAAGATGAGACAAGAAGGAACTTCTGGAAAAGGTATGAGTGGCTGAGGGAGCTGATTGGTTGAGAAGGACAAGAATAGCTACAGACAGAGGCAAAAAAATAAAATAATGAAAAGGGACACAGGGGCTTTGTGACACACCATCGGCTTCTGCCCCTATGGGATCTGCTGCCACTTTGTCCACAACAATGAGGAGCAAAAAAAATCATGTCTCGCTCCTTTTTCCTCTACCTTAGATCCTTAGATCCACAGCCCCTGTGTCCCTTTTCATTCTATTCTTAAAAAAAAAAAAAATCGAATAATAAAAAAGTAGATTTTCTGAAAACCAAACAGCAACAAGTAAAGAGAATTAAATAAATCCATGTGGCTCATTTGTAGAGGACTGTTTTTCCTCCACAGGTACTCTGATCTGAGAGAGGGCTGAACATTTCATTTAGTATCCCGCAGCA
This sequence comes from Syngnathus scovelli, assembly GCF_024217435.2. Classification (NCBI taxonomy): domain Eukaryota; kingdom Metazoa; phylum Chordata; class Actinopteri; order Syngnathiformes; family Syngnathidae; genus Syngnathus; species Syngnathus scovelli. Next base: position 10,006,323 of record NC_090850.1, on the reverse strand, counting down.
ACTCGCTCTACAAAAAAAAAATCTTTGTTTAGCCACACAGTGTCTCAGGCAGCCCTGACAGCTACTGGTGTTTACTAATGATGTCTTTCTCTGCTTCTAGCCGGGCTCTATTTTTCATCATCAGTCACAGGCTAGTTTGGGGGATATCAAAGTACAGTAATAAGTCATAGACTTTGTCCTCAGCACAAAATCATATTTCATGGAGATATTAACCATTTTATACCCGTAGCAAATTATAAACCTTCATCGCCATGACATGCCGGTATTTATTATTCACGGAATGTGAGCTGCACCTTCCCTGTGGGTTTTTTAAAACACATGCTATGATAAGGGAACATAATTATTGATTTCAGAGAGAGACAGGCAGTAGAAGACATCTGACAAACCTTGCCCTTCAGCTCCTCTGTAATTAAAGGAGCTCAGCTCACTCCTGTGGAAATGAATAAAAAAAAAAAAAAAAAAAAAAGATCTAAGCAGATGTGGCAAAAGCGCTGTTTTTTATATTAGTGACAAACAAAATGTCTCTACAGACCCAGCACCATGTCATTAGTATTTGTGGTACCTACAGAATTCCTTACATCAGGTGTATGTGTGTGTATTTGGGGGGGGGGGGGGGGGGCTGTTGGACTGTTGTGCCTGACTTAGAAGACTCATCTATTAATAATTCATCAATTCATGAAACAATGCTCGGTTAGGGCAACACAACTATGCCTCTATTCAAAGTCAAAACTGCTTCCTGCTCATTTGATCATTTCATATTAAAGACCATGTCCACGTGGCCTCTTCCACATGGCTGCCGCTTGACACCATGTGTTTGTAATGTTTGTCATATTGTACGATAATACAGAGACTTCTGTATTGTTCTCATACCTAAACCTTAATCAGACGTTTGTACACAGCATCAACAGATACTAAAAAATGTCCATCCATCCATCCATCTTCTTCCGCTTATCCGGGGTCGGGTCGCGGGGGCAGCAGCTTTAGGAGGGACTCCCAGACTTCCCTCTCCCCAGCCACTTCATCCAGCTCATCCCGGGGGATTCCAAGGCGTTCCCAGGCCAGCTGAGAGACATAGTCTCTCCAGCGCGTCCTGGGTCGTCCCCGGGGTCTCCTACCGGTGGGACATGCCCGGAACACCTCCCCAGGGAGGCGTCCAGGAGGCATCCTGATAAGATGCCCGAGCCACCTCATCTGGCTCCTCTCAACGTGGAGGAGTAGCGACTCTACTCCGAGTCTCTCCCGGATGACCGAGCTTCTCACCCTATCTCTAAGGGAGAGCCCGGACATCCTGCGGAGAAAACTCATTTCGGCCGCTTGTATCCGAGATCTTGTTCTTTCGGTCACGACCCATAGCTCGTGACCATAGGTGAGGGTAAGAGCGTAAATCGAACGGTAAATTGAGAGCTTTGCCTTTTGGCTCAGCTCTCTCTTCACCACAACGGACCGGTACAGGGTCCGCATTACTGCCGACGCTGCACCGATCCGCCTGTCGATCTCACGCTCCATCCTCCCCTCACTCGTGAACAAGACTCCAAGATACTTGAACTCCTCCACTTGGGGCAGGATCTCATCCCCGATCCGGAGAGGGCATTCCACCCTTTTCCGATCGAGGACCATGGACTCGGATTTGGAGGTGCTGACCCTCATCCCGACCGCTTCACACTCGGCTGCGAACCGTTCCAGCGAGAGCTGGAGATCACGGCCTGAAGAAGCCAACAGCACCACGTCATCTGCAAAAAGCAGAGACGCGATGCTGAGGTCCCCAAACCGGACCGCCTCAACGCCTCGGCTGCACCTAGAAATTCTGTCCATAAAAATTATGAACAGAATCGGTGACAAAGGGCAGCCTTGGCGGAGTCCAACCCTCACTGGGAACGAATCCGACTTACTGCCGGAAATGCGGACCAGACTCTGGCATCGGTGATACAGGGACCGAACCGCCCTTATCAGTTGGCTCGGCACCCCGTACTCCCGAAGCACCCTCCACAGAACCTCCCGAGGGACACGGTCGAACGCCTTCTCCAAGTCCACAAAACACATGTGGACTGGTTGGGCGAACTCCCATGCACCCTCGAGGATCCTGCCGAGGGTGTAGAGCTGGTCCACTGTTCCACGGCCAGGACGAAAGCCACACTGCTCCTCCTGAATCCGAGGTTCGACCTCCCGACGGACCCTCCTCTCCAGCACCCCTGAATAGACCTTACCAGGGAGGCTGAGGAGTGTGATTCCCCTGTAATTGGAACACACCCTCCGGTCCCCCTTCTTAAAGAGGGGAACCACCACCCCAGTCTGCCAATCCAGAGGCACTGTCCCCGATGTCCACGCAACGTTGTAGAGGCGTGTCAGCCATGACAGCCCTACAACATCCAGAGCCTTTAAGAACTCCGGGCGGATCTCATCCACCCCCGGGGCCCTGCCACCGAGGAGTTTTTTAACTACCTCAGTGACTTCGACCCCAGAGATTGGAGAATCCGCCTCAGAGTCTCCAGGCCCTGCTTCCTCAATGGAAGGCGTGTAGGTGGAATTGAGGAGGTCTTCGAAGTATTCTCTCCACCGACTCACGACGTCCCGAGTCGAGGTCAGCAGCCCCACTGTAAACAGTGTTGACGTTGCACTGCTTCCCCCTCGTGAGACGCCGGATGGTGGACCAGAATTTCCTCGAAGCCGTCCGAAAGTCATTCTCCATGGCCTCACCGAACTCCTCCCACGCCCGGGTTTTTGCCTCAGCAACCGCCGAAGCCACGTTCCGCTTGGCCATCCGGTACCTGTCAGCTGCCTCCGGAGTCCCGCAGGCCAAAACGGCCCGATAGGACTCCTTCTTCAGCTTGACGGCATCCCTTACCGCCGGTGTCCACCAGCGGGTTCGGGGATTGCCGCCACGACAGGCACCAACGACCTTACGGCCACAGCTCCGGTCGGCTGCCTCAACAATGGAAGCGCGGAACATGGTCCACTCAGACTCAATGTCCCCCGCCTCCCCCGGGACGTGGGAAAAGCTCTGCCGGAGGTGGGAGTTGAAGTCGATCATCGAACTGCGGCCTAGGGTGTCCTGGTGCCAAGTGCACACATGGACACCCTTATGTTTGAACATGGTGTTCATTATTGAAAATCCGTGTCGAGCACGGAAGTCCAACAATAGAACAGCGCTCGGGTTCAGATCAGGGGGGCCGTTCCTCCCAATCACGCCCTTCCAGGTCTCACTGTCATTGCCCACGTGAGCATTGAAGTCACCCAGTAGAACGATGGAGTCCCCAGAAGGAGCGCTCTCCAGCACTTCCTCCAGGGACCCCAAGAAGGGTGGGTACTCTGAGCTGCCGTTTGGTGCATAGACACAACAGTCAGGACCCGTCCCCCCACCCGAAGGCGGAGGGAGGCTACCCTCTCGTTCACCGGGGTGAACCCCAATGTGCAGGCGCCCAGCCGGGGGGCAATAAGTATACCCACACCTGCTCAACGCCTCTCACCGTGGGCAACTCCAGAGTGGAAGAGAGTCCAGCCCCTCTCGAGAGGGCTTGTACCGGAACCCAAACTGTGCGTGGAGGCTAGTCCGACTATATCTAGTCGGAATCTTTCTGCCTCGCACACCAGCTCAGGCTCCTTTCCAGCCAGAGAGGTGACATTCCATGTCCCAAGAGCCAGCTTCTGCAGCCGGGGATCAGACCGCCAAGGTCCCTGCCTTTGGCTGCCGCCCAGCTCACATTGCACCCGACCCCTTCGGCCACCCCCACAGGTGGTGAGCCCATGGGAAGGGGGACCCACGTTTCCATTTCGGGCTATGCCCGGCCGGGCCCCATGGGCGAAGGCCCGGCCACCAGACGCTCGCCTTCGAGCCCCGCCTCCAGGACTAAAAAAATGTAAGAAACAAATATGAAAGTGGCACAGAGGTGAAAGGCAACAGCAAGATTCACATTCATTTGTAGAAGATTTTCACAGTTCACATTTTTTGTTGTTATTTTTCTGTGTAAAATTCATCTTTTGTTGGTTAGTCGTTGAACACGGTGGTTTTGAGTGCCTCCGACATGCAGTTAATTTGTGCACTAACAATGTATTGAATTTGAAAAAATAAAAACACCAATTACGCAAGGGATGCTTGCGTGTATGCAAATTTCGGACTTCAGCACCTCCAATAAAGTTAAGAACCACTGTGCAAGGCAGTTTGCCAACTCCCCTTTTAGTAGAAACCAAGGCTTTCTTTTGCAACAATGGCAAATCCATATCGCTGAGGTGCCGTCAACTTCACCTCCAAACTAGCAGGGGATGCCTCTCGGTGATTTCTTGGCTGACTGACGGTGACCCCTTCCACTCTTGCAAAATCTCTGTGCCCTGCCTGCGGTAATCTGCCCCTGCCTCAAGAAAATCAAGTGCAGTGTGGAAAAGTCTGAAAGTGGATTTACCCGAGCATCTGATTTTGTTGAAAATACTTCAAGGAGGCGGTCGATCAACAATCTCTTTCATACGCATGAAATGGGTTACTCCTATAACATCTAGTCTGCTGGTACTGATTCACAGGCAGTTGGAAATTTGTTGAACAAAAACATAACTGTGAGGTTGCCACAGTGTATGGATATTTTTTTAAATTTGAAATTAATTCCAGATTGAACTACCTGCACCATCAGCGAGACAAACAAATGAATATATAAATACGGTTTTATTCATTTATGTATTACAGCTCTTTGCACCCCATCCAAGAGGACAGAATGACATTCATTGGCAATACCAGAAGAGTTGTGGCACACTGACTTAATCACCGTCAACATTTCGTTACAATTTCTCATGCATGAGAAAAATATTACCGCAGTGTTTTGTCCTGATGCAAGGGATGGTAAAAGGTGCGCTACCACGGGAAACAACCATGGTTTCTCATTTTCTTTTTACACATAATGCCATGTGGAGATTAATAAGATTTCATATAATTTGAGAGGGTATAAAAAAGCTATTTACAAATTCAAGTTAAATTTGTACAAAGTAAAAGTGCATCAAATGTCATAAGTCCATCCTGCATGGAATAAAAACAGGATTTTCAGAAAAACTAGAACTCTCTTTATGTTAACATAATTACTTTTCAACCTAAGTTTTTGGTGACTTTGGCACAGCCTTACAACTGCTGCTTTTAAATATCAAATTCAAAATACAATAATATATCTTTTCATTTGTGGCAGCTTTCTGGGTGACGTTACCCTTGAGGTTTTTCATGTATTATACATTTACCATAAGAGTTTAAATAAATATTAAAAAAAGGAAATAAGGTTCAAAGAGATTTGCGAGAAATTCTCCCCCAAAAAGCAGTCAATATTTTCTCTACTGTTCCTTAGAAATGACTAGAGAAAGCTCAAAAGAAAAAAAAAGAGCCAGGAGACCTGTGAAGGATTTGACACCGAGGGCGCTGGGATACATGGATCAAGAAGGCCCTCAAGTCGGAACAGTGCAGTCAAACTAAGTGAGTGTGGCAGTGCTGACTCGTGGCTGGGGAGGGAAGGTGGTGGGGGGGCACATCCGCTGCGCCGGTGCTGCCTTGCCTCAGTTATTGCAAGGAGTTGTCGACATGGCGCCACTGTGGATGTCGGAGAAAGTGGGGGAGGAAGAAGGAGGAGTGGTCCCTGAGTGTCGGCTCCCCGATGGGAAAGGTGTCGGCTGTGGGCACCTAGCCTGCATTATCGTTCTTCAGCCACTTTTCCATTCATTTCCCGCTCGTCCTCATCTCTCCGTTTCTGCCTCTGGAAGAAGCCCAACTGGGAGGAGAAATAACACATCTTCAAAGCAAAAGCTTAAAAAACAATGCTTCGCTTTACTACTACAATGTACAATGTAATTTCTAAATATTAAATCTTAATATAGATTACTAAATATCAATATATGAAATATCTTATAGATCAACGTTTGCATGTCAAACAAACACTGGTTGTTGAATTTTGATGCAATGCAATGCATTTCTACTTCTTAAACAGGAATTTCTTGTATTCCAAAGGCACAAGATGGTGCCGAGAAAGCTAATTTTTTTTCCACAGTTGATATTTATCTGCTGTCGTCATGCCTATTTACTATATGACCAAAATGGACTGTTTTAAATGGCAAGGTCACCATTAACCGCCTTTATCCCCTGTTCTTACCAGCGTTTATTCTTCTATCTCTATTCGTGACAAATGAGTCATAGTAATTTACTTGCAATACCAAATACAATGTTGAATGCGGTCAAATTGCTGTATTTTTCCTCCTGTCTGATTACACAGCACTTACCTTCCAGAGAGCCAAACAAAGCAGGGCTAACAGTAAGAGTCCTCCCAGCGTGCTGCCTAGGATTATCCAGGTTGGGATTCTGTAATCTCCCTCTTTTCTCACTTCCAATATTATCTATGAATTTTACAAAAAAAGAAACGACTTAGTCATTTGTTTTGCTTTGTCAATTGTTCCAGTCAAATAGTAAGAATAGCCAAAGTGACATGATGTGAAAACAGAATGTCGATTTGCACGAGCGATAGGATGAAATGATCTCCTTTGGATGATACTGACAATGTCAAATCCGATCAGAAGATGGAAATAAAATTTTGGGATCCTTCCCAAAATCCCTATTCCGCAGTCCTCAGTCCACACAGATGAGGAAAATCCAACAAAGCATCGTTTTTCCGTCTGTATTCATCAATAGAGGGCAGCACAGACTCTAGCATGTAAGGCCAGCCTGATGCGTCGTGCTGCTGTTGGTCCTTTCGGTCCCTGAGCACCACACAGCGAGCGAGTTCACGTGGCCAGAACCTTCTCACTGTGCTTTAGATCTTAAGTATGGCACTGCCCTTCTGTTTGATGACTCAATTAATATCACAAAAGTTTCAAATCACATTAATTGTCAAAAACAATAAAACATTAACAAATACTGAACGTGTGCTTAGCAAATAAAAAAAGGCTAATGTACTGTAATGAAAGGCCACGTTTCTAATGAATTAAAAATCACATTCATTGCAAAATCAAATTCATTAATTATTTATTATTGCAAAGATGGTCTTTCAAGATTCAAGCAAATGCAGCAGACGTGCATTTGCTTGAATCTTGTATGTATCGTCTGTCTGTAGATGGCTGACATAAAGATTATAATTAGCCTGCATTAGTGGCCTTGCATTAGCATAGTGCCTTTTTCAGACAAACCATTTGTATTAAGCAGTTCCCAGAATATATTGCAAAGGCAATGAGGACGTTAATCCTCGTCGTCATGTGTGTGTTTGTGTGTGTGAACTGTACACTATGTGTGTATTTGTCTTACTCTGTCCTGTTTTACAATGTCAAAATGACAAAAGTAATTGTGGCCTCAAGAGTTTCAAAAACAGAATATTGAAAATAAGGCAATTATTGAACTATTGTTGGGGCAGCGTAGTTGACTCACTTCTCTGACAGGTCTCTCTTCATGTAGAAACATGCGGCTGGTGGAGGGCAGCTCCGCTGATGCACTGGTGACCAGTTCAAGGATTTTAAACTTCAGCTGGACAGCAGAAAAAAACACAATTGTTTTACGTTTACAAAAAAAAACCTGGATAGACAAATGTAACTCTTGCATGTATTGAATTCTAAAAGATATTTTAAATAGGATACTCACTGCATGTAAAGTATGTACTCGTAGAGCTCCTGTAATTCTAACTGAGATTTCTCTGTAGGAGGCGACATTGATTGTGCACTGTATTGGCAGAATCAGGGTGTTGGATCGATTCTGCAATACCAGACATTTAAAATGAGCAAAACAAAAAACCTCAATGTACAGCTTCATCTTTATATAGTTCTGTACCAAGCGAGAGAAACGGGTGAGGTCCTCAGGTGACGCCCTGCTCTGTGCCACATGCTGGGGTGGTACACAGTGTGTACCATCTCTCTGCAGGACATGTGAGGGAAAACATTTCGAGCACACATTTGAAAAGTCACTTGTGTTTTTAGTACGTGACTTCAACTGAGACACTGAGTGTTTGGCATCTAATGAGCCAGTTTGTCATTTATTCAGTTGTGCAACATTTATTTGCTCTCTGCACTCACCTGGTCAATGTGCAAATCCGATATCTGCAGGAGCTGGTTGCCATTTTTTGTCATTTCTGGGACCTCAATGTTCAGCTGTAGATCTTTCACAGCAAAGTAGCCAAGATTCTGGATCTGAGGGATGAACCAGAGTAAATTGGGTATTTGCAAACAAGTGTTGACAGCACCGTCGGCTTACCTGAAAAGTGAAGTTAAAAGGAGGACCAATAACTCCAGGCTCCTCCAGTGATAATTCAGATTTGATCTCATAACGAGTTGGATTTGAATCCCTTTTGAAGTGTAAAATAAACACATTAAAAATGCAATGTGTGAGAAGTAACAAGCTTCATACAGTATTTGAAAAATTCAGTAATAAAAAAACCTTGTGAAGAGAAGATCTGCCTCGTATTTCAGTGAGTAATAGATATCATTGAAGTTATCAGCTGTACTCATTTCCTCGCCATTGCTGTGAAGAGCAAAAAGTTGTTCAAAGCTCTACAAACTGGATTGAAACTTATTTAGATAAAAGTGTATTGTTCATTAAGTGACTGTCCACACCTGCTTGCCTCCAGGATGACTCTGAGATGATCAAGGATGACAATGCGACTGAACTCAAACTCCAAACGAAATAATACCTATACGAAAAACACATTGTTAATCACGCATGTGCATCTTAAAAAGCACAGAATAAAGTGCTCCAGCCAACACAATGCTATCGAAATAATGTCAGCCAAACACAACCGGAAATGCCCCTGACCGAAACGGGGCCCAACATTTTTATTCGGAGGTCAGAAAAGTAGCGTGGAAGAAACCGGGAGTCGGGAAACTGTATTATCATTGTTGTGGGAAAAAAAATGAAATAACTCATGGAGGAATCCTAAAGTAAAACAAAACGAGCTCTCAAGTGCCCATGCAAAAATGGGGAGACGAGACGAGGAGAGGAGATGGCGGTCGAATGTCAGCAGGGAGCAACGCTGTGTCTTGTTCACGGTTCTTCAGGCCGTCATGAAATGCTGATCGGTTCCATTTGAGCAAAAAGGAATGTAAAACAATATTTACTGTAGCTTCCCTCCTCCACATAGCATGACTCATCCCTGACAGACCACAGACATAGTACATAAACAAATGAAGAACTCTTTTCCTCCAACCCCATTTATGCGGTGGAAAAGGACCCATGATACCCTGGAAAAAGAAGGCTTATCTTTTCCTTTCCATGGCCCCTTTTAAAGGACTTGGGTACCAAAAGATGAAGGCGAGAAGAAAACACAGCAAACTCCGAATACACTTTTGGATCGCGTGCTTAAGTGACAATAGAGTTTATAATGAAATGAGATGTGCCCCAAAGCTCAGTGTGTTCTTGCCTACAGTTGTTAATAAATACCGTAATTTCCGGACTATAAGTCGCGGTTTTTTTCATAGTTTGGGTGGGGGGGCGACTTATACTCAGGAGCGACTTATATATGTTTTTTTTTCACAAATTTTTACTTGATCATTAAGACATCACTTACAAGTATAGTTGACCACTTCCCATGTTATTTTTAGTATAGTTGATCACTTCACATGCTTTTATTTCTTTATCTTGAACATATTCAAAACATAAAAAATAGAGAAAACGTCAAATAAAGCAATTAACACTTTAAAGCACCATATCCAAGTCCACTGTCTGCTGTATGTACACTTGCTCCATTTTTGCTCCTCTTATATTTATTATTATTATTTATTATTATTTGTTTATTTATCATTTATTCAATACTCTTATTTATTCATTGTTAGTGCCTTCTTGGTTTTTTTTTGTGATGCTTGTATGCATATGTGTACTATCTCACCGAGGGATAGTGGAAATGTAATTTCAATCTCTTTGTGTGTCTTAGTATATAAAAAAATATATCGACGATAAAGCAGACTTTGACTTTGATAAAACAACCAAAAAAATATATATTTTCAGACGAAACTGGATGAGGGCGCTCTAAATTTTACCGTTGGCCGTGACTCATCAACTGGGTGGGCTTAAGAAAAATGGCACCAAAAAGAAACTCATATTTTGCAGGTTACAAACTTCAAGTTGTAAAATATGCAGCTGAAAACAGTAATCGAGCAGCAGAAAGAAAGTTTGGAGAACCGTGATGTACCAATGGATTACTATTTCAAGTGACGTCAGTAGCGCGGCGCGCCGGTTGTTTACATACAAACGTGCCCACACAAGGACTACCATCATTAGCGGTGACCATTTCTAAGTGACACGGAGGACAACGAGTTTGAAGGAATTAAGGATTTGGAGTGACATAGAAGGTTTGAAAAACTATTATGGCTTTTACGCACGCCCGGTCTCTACTGAGTCGGGGGCCGACGCTCGGCCGAGTGGCTGTCCGCGAACGGTGCGTGGGGCTCGGACATGGCCATTACGCACGCCCGGTCTGTCTGGAAGTCCACGCCGCCACACGCTTGGAAGTTTGTTTTGTTTAATAAAGAGCCGTTTACCAAACCTACGTCTATCCTTGTACTTTGTTAACGCTACAATATAGTTATATAGTAGATCTGTGGAATAAAGACGAGGCTGACGTCAGGGCGCACGCGCGGCGATGTTGACAAAGGACGAGGAATTTGATCGATGGATTTAATGGAATTAAAGTGCACGGATGGTTTGATAATATTATTGGCTTGTATTATAGTTATTTAAAATATAGTTTATCTATCGTTATATGAGCCTGTGGAATATTTTGAAGCGCAAGCGCCCTCAGCCGTGCGCACCCATTGTTGACAAAGAACGATCGATGGATTTAATGAATTGGAGTGACACTGATGGTTTTATAAACATGTTATTCATGTAATAGTTGTCCTTAATCACTCTATATGTTACGTCAGGCCCGTTCTCAGCTCTTTGTTTGTGTTTGTCATGTTAGCATACCTATCGTTTAGCCTGTTGTTGCTATTTAATGAATTGGAGTGACACCGATGGTTTTATAAACATGTTATTCATGTAATAGTTGTCCTTAATCACTCTATATGTTACGTCAGGCCCGTTCTCAGCTCTTTGTTTGAGTTTGTCACGTTAGCATACCTATCGTTTAGCCTGTTGTTGCTATTTAATGAATTGGAGTGACACTGATGGTTTTATAAACATGTTATTCATGTAATAGTTGTCCTTAATCACTCTATATGTTACGTCAGGCCCGTTCTCAGCTCTTTGTTTGTGTTTGTCACGTTAGCATACCTATCGTTTAGCCTGTTGTTGCTATCGTTTAGCCTGTTGTTGCTCGTTCATGACTGTTTTTGGTGTGGGATTTTGTCGAATAAATTGCCCCCAAAATGCGACTTATACTCCGGAGCGACTTATATATCTTTTTTTTCACTTTTTGGGGCATTTTATGGCTGGTGCGACTTATACTCCGGAGCGACTTATAGTCCGGAAAATACGGTAGCCATACGTAATTTGAATCAATAATCAAGTCTGAAGCTCGAAAAATTGACAAAGCAGCAGTAAGTTTATCGTAGTTACTACTAAGGTCAGGAGAATCGACGATCCTGCCGTCTTTACTTACGATCTTGGGGGGTGGGAACAAAAGCAAAGGATTTACACTAAGTCTTGTTTGACTCGGATGAGAGCAGAACGCTATTGTGGCTCTGGATGCCATTCAAAGTGTATGAGTGGCTATGAATCAGTGGGAAAATTTAACAGTGACAGGAGCCGTCTTGGTTTAGTTTGCTGGGGAGCGCTTCGAGAGAAATGCGATATTTTTGTTACCCAGGGGATGACTGCTGTTTGTGATAATAGTGTGGTTAGGACATTGCGTAAACTCTTTCAATCACTGTCTGCACTTCATTCCTAGCGTCTTTGTCAACACAACGGCAACCATGTCCAGACATCAATGGGCTCCACGGCTTATGCGTAATCTGCTTTCAGTTTAATATCTTTAATTGCCCCGTTTGGAGGGCCATCAGTGTCATCCTTATCGGAGCTAATTCAAACATCGCCTTCTTGAAAGTGAAACCTGACACCTTGTTGGAAAATGCTCCAGAGAGAGCTCTGCCTCATAAATATATCAGACGTTAGAAGCCCTCAGAAAGACTTGCGTGTGTGTGTGTGTGTGTGTGTGTGTGTGTGGGCAAGAATTGAACGTGAGAATTAGAAACAGATGACAAAGAGTAGACTTCATTGACTCCCACCTGCAGGATACAGATGAAAGAAAGGTTTGAAGAATGGTTCCATTGAGGTGGATGCACATAAATTTTATCTCATAACAAGATGGTATAGGAAATATCTTTGTCATGGAAATTCAGTCAGTCTGACTCACATGTGTGTAAAATGATGGAAACATGACAGACAGATGTTATGGCCTGCTTCACAGGAATTCTCCAAGTTACCCAAAGTAAGTTATGCGTTCTACCCCACATTTTTTGCTACTCATCATATGTCTTTTGCGAGAAATAATAATAAATATGGGAATAAAAACATCAGCAGTGATGTTCAGCTTTGCCCCGTGTAACACAAATCTCTTTTTTATCCATCTTTCCTACAGCTTTTAAATGTAGGTATATTCCTTTTCCACCTTTCATGAGTGGAACTTGTTCCCAAGGGCAAACTAGTATTGTATATTACAGTCTTTCACCAAATTTTAATTTTATACACATGATGTAACAGAAAATTACATTCAGTAACTAATGGCAAGAAAAACAATTACAAAAATATTTCTGGAGGAATTTACTTATACTGTCGACTGAGATTGATCATTCCACAATCCAAGTATTTGAAATAGAGTCTGAGTGCCAAATCATGGCCACTCATTGTTTCATTAAAAATGCTACTACCAATATAATTTATGCTTTTCTGTCCGTTAACAGATGTGATTAAGCGGCGACACCACTGTCACTGATGTCAGAGGACATAACAAATTATATCTTCAAGTCTGGCCTGTGGTTTGGCTTGTTGCGTGTTAATTTGCAATCTGAACGATTTGATGGTGACAGAATAGAACAGTCTTACTCCTTACGAGGGAAAAAAATAATGATATATTTTCTTTAGAATTCTAGATACCATTTAGTCAGATTACACTGCTTATCAAATTTTAATCAGAGTTGGACTTTTGTGTCCCTTAATGTATTTTTTAAGCTGATGTAATAAAATGTCTTCGCTTTTTTTTCTAGCACTTCAGGTTTTTGATACATTTTCATTTTTGATTTTTACTGTATGCTTGACCTGCAGAAGTTTTCTTAATACGGATTAATACCAGAGACGTTTTAGTAAAAAAGCTCTACCTCTTGGTGACCCTAACCCTTAATTCAGAAATATGAATACTGTATATTATTGTATTGCATATTTTATTATTGCTATTATATCATTAACGTTATTTATTATGAAACCTCATGTGATAGAGAAAAAAAGGCTGATTCAGAATAAGCGCCATAAACGGAATAAGCGGTTTACTTGCATCTCAAAAATAGTAAAAACGGTATATTTTGAGAATATATTGGGCCTTATCTATCAACTATGCATGTTTGGAATTCTCCAGTTTACTTTTACTGCAAAAATCACTCGCCATACAACAACGATGATGCTGACATCATTGAGTATAACAACTGAAATAAATTGCAATAAGCACTTTATGAATTAATATTTGTCTTATTATTCTTGGAGAAAGAACTAAATAATAGCTCACCTGTGCTTTTGACTTCATAAATGGAGCACTGACATTGCAGATCTTCTCGTGTTTCACTTTGTCCTCGATGTAACAATCAATCTTGATATCAGCATTGTCCTAGAATGAAAGAACATTGACAAAGTATGAGCATCTCACAAACGAACTGGAGCCTTCGTTATGAGCACACACCTTCAAAATGAGGCTTGAGAAACGCAGATTGTGGGAATAGCTGATATTGAGACGAGCATTGTAGGCATTCTCTCCTTTGTTTTCCAGCCGGACATCCACTACCAGCCTTCTCCTGTTTGCCTCGAGAACCCGTAGAGATCCCTCTGAACCCCCTTCATTTAGATGGCGGCAGAAAGCACCTCGGGACTGAACAGCCTGTGAACAGAACTGCCTGGGAGGCAGTGAGGTGAGAATACAAAATGGAAATCATACAATAGTATGGAGACAATAGTTATGACATTCCTGACTTTGGACGTTTACCCTACTACGAAAAATATCATCTTGAATCTTCATTCACATCAGAGTCAAGCTCTATACAAATTCCTTTGTTGCATTGGCTGTATATTTTTGTCATTCTCAAAAATCCATTGACAGCCCATAATCACCAAGATTTTACAATAGCCAGACCAAGAGCAATTGACTGCTAGTTTGTACTATTTCGTTCACAATTACTTTTTTTTTCCTTCTCACCAAGCTACTTCTAATGGATTTGTAGCCAGTTCCAGTTGACACCCCATAGCTAATTGTGGTAGAAAATGTATAATAGAAGATATTAATTATGTGTACAGAACAAGGAGGGAGGCAGTCAGTTGGATTCAGAAACTTCGAAATTCAAAGACCATTCATTTATTTGTTAGAGTGCACTAAGAATATCACCAGAGGATCAAACAATGATGCGGGACTCTCCCCTCCACTGTATGTGGATACTTACTTTTGAGTCATCAGGTCTGTCACACTATGCAGGGCTAGGTCTGGCATACACCGGTCATCCTCATCACATCCGTTCCAGAAAGGCAACTAGAAACAAAAAGAAAGGTGTGTTGAGAGAGAGAGAGAGAGAGAGAGAGAGAGAGAGAGAGAGAGAGAGAGAGAGAGAGAGCGAGAGAGAGAGAGAGAGAGAGAGAGAGAGACTGAGAGAAACAGTGCTCAGGTCTGTGTTGTGATTAATTGCTTCTGACCTCAGTTCTTGTCTCCGTTGGCCAGCTTTCATCTAGAACTGGTCCATTGAGTGGATCCCGCAGCCCGACTTGTACGGCAAACACGATAGGCCTCGCATAGTCGGTTGTCTCCTGTAATACAGAAAGTTTGAGACGCATTAACAAATTCCGAAATATTTAATTAAAATGTTGTTTACAGTAGCTGTGTAGAATAGAGTCCAAGCGCTATGTAAAAAAACATTCTATTCGCAAAGATAACTCACAGTTATTTTATTCTGATGAATATGTCACAACCTTGATTCAAAACACATTTTGGAATTTTGTTGATACAACCTGCAGTTTTATTGATTTGCTCACCCCACTAAATGAGGCACTTTAAGCTAACGCTCATGTATTACCTTATCTAATGTATTCAGTATGTCTTGCTAAATAAATGTATGAAAAATCTCCATCAACCATGTAGGCTTTTTTAGTGTTTATTTACTGTATATCATTTTTTAAATTACACTGGCTTAATCAGAGGCGACTTTATATGTCCCTAAAAATATTTTGATGTTTTCAAGAATGTCTACTTTTTTCTAGCACAACAGGTTTTCGAGATGTTTTCATTTTTTGGTTTTAAGTTTGACCTATACAAAAGTTTGAGCAATACGGATTTTACTATGCGTTATAATTTAAAGCTATGACGTTTCCGAAAAAAATAATCCACCAGTTGCTGAACCTAACCCTCAAGTCATAAATATTATATTGTTGAGGTTATATTATTAATATAATTACAAAAACTTTTTATGCTCGAGAAAAAACAAGGAGAGATTCAGAATCATCACAAAAAAATGATCTAGAAAATTTTGTTTGCATCTCTAATTATAAAACTGAAAAAAGTAGTTCACCATTGTCATTGTTTACGTAGACTATCAAGTGGTAAAGAAATGTAATTGATGGCAATAACAAATTAGTCAAAACACATTTAGCCTTTAAATTATGACGCAATGCAATAGTGCCACATTAGTAGCTGACATTTGGGACTGGCCTTACCATGACGTGGAAGTAAATGTGCTCACACGCTTCATCTCCAGGAAGAAGGGTCAGGTTTTGAGGCTGAGACTTGCTTGGGTTGTCCAGGATGGCTCGAGGATTGAAACGTCGCTCCGCAATGGACACGTTATATTTAAGCCCTACGGGGTCATAAAAGAAATTTGTAAAGTATGTATTATTAAGGCACAATAGTGTGTTGTAAAATTATGACAAAAAAGGTTAGGTTAGGTTACAATAATGAATACAGAGAATACAAGTAAAATTTACAGTACATATTAAATGAAAGACACTGCAATGTTGTGAGACTCAAGCTGCGATTTTGCACAATGTATTTGGTTTTTTTTGGTTGTTTATTGTTGAAAAAGTCAGTAATTAAAATTTATCTAGTGAAAAAAAAAAACATTCCAAATGAACGCTAATTTGTTCAAATCACGACTGTTGACAAACTCAGCAAAAAAAAAAAAATGCTGTGTTCTACTTTTACAGGAACAGGCACAAACAATTTAGCACAATCATATCAAACTACTTGTTCTGGTGATGTACCTAAATATTGACTTAGTTTTTTTTGCAAAAGAATTGTAACTTGACAAGAGTGGTGCAGTTTCTCATCAATGTATATTGACTTTAATAATATTTGTAAAATTAAATGAGAAAAAAAACCCTTTTTGTACAAGAAACTCTGTGCAAGACGAGAGAAGGGCTTTCATTTAGAGACCTATAAATTTAAAAAAAATGTCAAATTGTGGCAATGCCTAATGACATCACTGTGGCGGTCCAGTGCAATTTAAGCTTAGCACGAGATGATTGTGAGACTGATTTATCCAAGAATCCAAATCCTAAACTGCAGAACTGAGTCCTTTCCAAGCCACATTGTTTAAACAATTTCCATGTAGTATTGAATCTTACTTTATGACTGGAAAAAATGACTGCTGTTTAAGTTGAAACTAGGCACGACTAAAAAATTAAAATAAGTACACTGACCTTGACCTTTCAAATATTTTCCACCGACAACACTATTTAGGACTTTCTAAAACATTGTGTATACCACAACACTTTGAGATACTCATAATGCAAGTTTGCATGAAATTTTTACTCCACAGTTTAGTTTACCACTAATGCACCACATCTGCCGAGCATTACTCACCAGCCATAACAATGAGCAGAAAATTAAATAAATGTGTTGCACTGTACTTATGCAAGCAGGAAAGACAAGATAAATCCCTTTGTTCTCCTTCCACTTTGTTTTTGACATGTCTGATTTATTTGATAAAGTTGTATGGGGCAAAAGGTTAAATAAGAACACACTCCACCTTACGCTCAGCTTCCTTGCCTTCTTTCCACACACAAAGACACCTAAGATTATATCTCTTCAAATAAACTTTACGGAAAGAACCTGAGCATTTGTGTAGGTGGCCAACCATCCGCCATCTGACAGATTGAGCCATCAGTTTACAATTGAGCAAAACAGATCGAATTCCAGATGCCTTGGTACAATAACGGAGATTCTAAAAATCATTACGTCTGACTGCAAGCATGTGGTTGAGCAGCTGAAGATGCAGCAACATTAGATTCGGAAACAGCGGTGAGATTAACAGTAAAGATCGCTACAAATCTTTTGGTGCCACTTGTAAGCGCGAGACACTGCACAGGAAAGCACACCCTGAAAATGTAGATTCAGGCAGGACATAAAGGATATACTGTACTGGCTTTTACGGCCTTTTCCGCTTGAAACCGGCCAGGTTTCTTCCTGTCATGGTTCACCGAGTACAAAATAACAGCTGACCAACGAGGTATTGCAGAGTGACAACAGAACACTTGTCAGCACTTCACTCAGAAGCGCAGTGCGATTTTGTGCTGGACCTTAAAAATGTGTTTTGAACAATATTAAATGAAACCAAACCACGAGTGAAAAACTTGACCGGAGCACTTAGAAAGTTGATTATTTTTTCTGGCTTACCAATTTCCTCCGTGGCAGAAATGGCTGTTCTGGAGGTGATGTTGAAGCAAACAATGGCTGACATGCAGGTCACGTCTTTGCCACCCCTCTGACAGTCTTTCACAAAGATGTTGATCTTACTGGGTTCAAACCTGACAGTAGTATAAATGCGGACAACGCTCTTTGACCTGTGAACACATGCAGAAAGTATCTTTGTCAAGACCCAACGATTCCAGAGTACTTAAGCTTTAAATTCACTCGAGTCATGGGTGATATAAATAAATAAACAACCATTGACACTTGCATTCACACCTAAGGATATATTTGAGTCTTCAATTAACCTGCCATAAATGTGTTTTGGAATAAGGGAAGAAAACAGAGCCTTGGAGCGGACTCACAGGCACAGAGAGAATTTTTCATTCACACCGGAAGGCCAGAGCCCATATTTGAATCCGTAAACAAACTATCGACTGTAAGGCAGATGTGCTAATAAATTTGGAAACCATCTGTATTATAACCATCAACTGGAGTATTTTGCTCATGAAACATAGCTGTACTACTATCATTAGTATTTTGGCATTAGAGGGGAGAGGTGTTGTCTCCACTTAATCTGTCATGTATAAAGTGCTTTTAACAATGATAACAAGATATTTCTCCTCCCCCAAAACTACAGTTTTTAGCTACCACATATCTTAATTACCAAAGATAACTGTGTAAAAAGTGGATGGATGGATGGATGGATGGATGGATGGATGGATGGATGGATGGATGGATGGATGGATGGATGGATGGATGGATGGATGGATGGATGGATGGATGGATCAATGATCGATCAATGGATCGATGGATGGGCGGACAGATGGGTAGACAGACAGACGGGACATGTAAACTCCAAATAACTTATTTGTACATCTTCATCAAGAACTTTTCAGTTGATGCTTTTCATTTACTGTTCAAGCTGATGGAGCAAGAAGGGGAAATGCTCAGCACTTTATGGATCTTGTGGGAGAACGGCCTGAACACTTATGAAAGATTGGACAATTATTGCATTTACCATCGCAACAATGCTTGTTTGTGAAGGCAAAAGGAGAAAAATCAGGATTACAAAGAATAAGTGGCATCAAGGCTGAAACCATGCTGAAGACAATGTTGGAACAGTTTGTTGTCTGCTAGATGATGTCGTCATATTAACCGGTGAGAGCATAGCTATGCCAATTTATATCTTTATTTTAAATATTGTGGATATCAGAGTAGACTAACCAGAGGAGAACAGCTGCACCAAGTGATCCCACTGCCAGGTCCACTAAACCATCGTTGTTCATGTCCATCATTCCATGGATGCTGCGGCCGAAGTATTGCAGGCCAGGTGCCAAATCTACTGCCGCAATCCTCTACAAAAAACAAAAACAATAGGTCTTATGTAGTGTTTTTCACACACATTGTCAAAATTGTTGTTAATCTTCCTTATAATTGGCAAACATAAAGAAATGCATAAATCATGCATTATTTTGGAATTGCTGTCGAACAAAAAAAATATTTAAAACAAACAACAACAACAAAAACTGATGGTAGCCTTGACTCAATTTTCAAACTTTCATTGCACAAGCTTTTCAGGGACTCACAGCAATCAAAACAATTTCTGTAACTCTCAATGAGATTTATGCTCATGCCACCAGGAATTTGGCCCCTCCTTATGGAAAACACTGCTCCAGTTGTCTCAAATTTGATGTGTGTCTCCAGCAGTTTTTCAGCTCATTCCACAAATTTTTCTTCTCATTTAGATTAAAATTTATAGAGCAAGTAAATAGTGAAAAGTAATTAGGCATTGGAAATTGTATCCTGTTGAGATTTAGGAGATACTGTGCTGGACGCAGCACAGGAGCTACAGAAGATCAACAAGACACATCAGTGTTTCTTTCTTTGTTCATTTTTTTTCCTCTATAAACATAAAACTGATGTAAGTTTGCAGAACGCTCCAGTTTTATTTCATTTGTCTAAAGAACTTCCCAGAGACTTTTGTGGCTTTTCAGTATGCATTTTGGTATTTTGTAATTTCAGTAAGCATTGTGGCTTTTTCAGACAGAACCACTGTATCAATTTTTTTTTTTTTCAAATAATACTTCTATTGTCACAAACCCATTTGGAATGACATTCTGTGCTGGAGTTCATTTGATTATTTTTTTTTCTTTGCGACTTATGCTTGATTCCATGTGCTAATGCATTACGTGAACTTCTCTTAAAGTTAAAGTCCCAATGATTGTCACACACACACATCTGGGTGTGGCGAAATTTGTCTCTGCATTTAACCCATCCCCGTGTGATTTTGAGCCATCCCCTGGGGGAGAGGGGAGCAGTGAGCAGCAGCGGTGCCACGCTCGGGAATCATTTGGTGATCTAACCCCCCAATTCCAACCCTTAATGCTGAGTGCCAAACAGGGAGGCAATAGGTCCCATTTTTATAGTCTTTGGTATGACCCGGCCGGGGTTTGAACCCACAATCTTCTAGTCTCAGGGCGGACACTCTACCACTAGGCCACTGAGCTGGTCATTTGGCCACTGAGCTTCACATGATATATTTACTCACATGTTGCCTTTTATCGAGAGCTTCCTTCTCACATCTCAGTGAGTAGCTTGACAGTGTGCTCACTGAAAATCACACCCCATAACTGTTTGGACAAACCTTTTTGTTAATGCCAGGCTGTTCATTATTTTTCTGGCAAATCGGGTATCTTGCTTAAAAAAAAACAATTGTTCTAAATCTTCAGAAATACCCCACAAAACAGTTAGTCAAGGCTAGGCATCTGAAGGAGATTTAAAAGACAAACAGTCTGTCAGAAGCATTAAGTATCCG
Organism: Syngnathus scovelli; assembly: GCF_024217435.2. NCBI lineage: Eukaryota > Metazoa > Chordata > Actinopteri > Syngnathiformes > Syngnathidae > Syngnathus > Syngnathus scovelli. The sequence continues at coordinate 9,985,713 of NC_090850.1, read as the reverse complement.
TACATTTAAGCTTATGGCATGTGGCATGTGCTGCCACAGTAAACAACAGACCACTAAATTGATAAGCAGCCACATACTCTTTCCAGAAGAGAAGAAAAGTAAAAACATCCTTTCATCATTTTCTTTTTATTAAAAAAAATAAATAAATATATATATATATATATATATATATATATATATATATATATATATATATATATATATATATATATATATATATATATATATATATATATATATATAAAAGAGAGAGAGAGAGAGATTACAGCTTCTTTCCAAGTGTTGTCCACTGTTTGTCTTGGATGTTTGACCTGAATTTGTTTCTTGATGACTCTGAACAATTGCCTGCAATTTTCCAGTCTGCACGAGAGATCTTCTTTTGAACTGTCACCAAACTCTTCTATGATTTTACATTTCTTGGAAAAATATTTTTTTATGAAGTACAACACATGAATAATGTCATTTAAACAGGCCAACTTAAATAGCTGTAAGGTAAAATATTTGTATGAACACTGGGCATAGACATCAATGTTCTAGTAATATTGTATTTTCTTATTTTATATTTTTCTGGCACGGCACGGGAGTGAATGTGGCTTGCACGTCTGCCTCACAGTCAAAGGTTTTGGATTAGAATCTTGCCTTGGATCTTTCTGTGAGCCGTTATGTTCCCCTCAAAGCTTACATGGGATTGCTACGGGTGTTTACTCGCAACATATTTGGGATTTTTCATATACTTCACAAATTGATACCATTGTCAGTTCCCAAATTATCATCTTGAATTGTTTAACATTGCAATGTTTGCAGTTCAAAAAACGAGCAGTTTTTTCCGCTCTTCATTTTCTTGTTTCAAGTGATAGTTTTGGAAGTGACTCCAGCCACATGATATAAGTAGAGTTCACGTTACAACATACCTGTTTGTATTTGCGCAGTATTCTGTTCTGCTGACTGAAGAAAACATAGATTGCCCCTTTGTGCTCGTCTTCTAACGGGGCCCCGACCACCAGGTCATTGAAACCATCCCCGTTTAAATCTGGTACGGGTGCAAGGGACGAGCCAAAGCGAGCATTCTGGCCACCGTTATGGATCTCCAATGCACCTTCAAAAACGAAACGATTCTGAAAGATTTGAAAAATGAAATACATATAGGTTAGCTTTTTGTGTATTTTTAGGTTAAAAGAGAATGACTAATAAATATAAGAACGAGAGGCTCCGGGCTCTACATGAAATAATGCTGAACAAAAGAACAAAACAGAACAAAAGGATATTAGACACATGGGAAAAGTCACTTTCCACTTTAAGAAGCACTTATGTCAGCGTCTGGGGTTAACAAGTCATAGTTGACTTGATGAATTACCGCGACTGATAATGACGGGGATGTGGAATTGTGTGTAGGCACTGAGGAACTTGAAATGATAAGATGCCTGAAAAGACAATAATATCTGTCTCGGTTGCTCTTCACCTCAACTTGCTCAACTTTTCCGTAACAAGATGGGCCAACAGCTTTTACCATTGGCGGAATCCAAGTGTTTATTCTTAGCTTTTTAGTGACCACATCATGATGGAATGTAGGAAGCAGAAGAGTTAAAGAGTCACAAATGGACTTTTGTAAAATCTAGATCAAATTTGCTGAGGGGCTGTTAAATCCGTGGAGGATAAAAACGCTCCGGAATGACTCCAAGTAAAAGGTCAGATGGAAAATATCCAAGTTTATGGAAGTAATTAACGGACTGGAAAAGGTTTCAAGGAAAGCATTCTGACTGAATGGAGGAAAACGCAACTCAACCAGTAGTCATGCATGTCATTGCTCTACTTGGCTTTTCACTTCATAATAAAATTTAGAGCAGCCGAAACATGAGATGACCATTTTTTTTCCCAGTTGAATAAATGGAGTTGATTTAGGAGGGCAGGTTTTGCTTTTCAGCTACCTGATGAGTATGCAGAGTGAGAGTGAAAGGTATATTCTGAGCTGGTTAAGACATTGGTTAGGTCCAGGATAGTGAAAATCTGTTCAAAGTCTAAGTGTTTTGATTTTTTTTTTCAACAATACTCCAAGCATGTTGATCTGATCTAAATTGATCTGATTGGCAGTATCATTCATCATCCCCAACTAAAACGGTTTTGGATTCCAACTGGACATCCACGTAGATTTTCCTTTTCATGTGCAGTCTATTCAGCTACATGTGGTTGGTCCATACCATAAAGTGCCCACTTCCATTTATTTTTCCAATGAGCAAGACAGACCTGGAACTGGAATTTCCTTCAATTACAGAAAGTTCTCGCCTGCAATTATTACTCTGTAACAGGTTTAGAAGGGAGAGAATACTTTCCTGTTGAGTTCATTACAGAACATCTATTAAAGGCCTTGCAAAGTTTTTCCTTTTTGATCTCCGCATTTGATCTGGTCAAAGTCATGGGACAAATGTGTGCCTACAGTTCACTGCAGAGCTGGAATGCAACAATCTGTTTCTTTGTGAATTGGTGGGACACCTTTACTGAGGTGTGTGGTGGACTTTCCAGGGATGTCTGGAGTTCGAACAGGTGATGACCTAATTTACTAAAACAGTTTGCCTGGCCTCAATTAGACTTATGCCAGTACAGCATATGTATGCGGTCTGCCTCTGTGTATTTCTTGAAGGTTGAAGAGTTTCCACCTACCAGCTCTGTCACTCTATAGATGTATACTTTTCCCTTCTCCATGCCGCCACTGAAGAACATAGGTGCCGCCACCAAAAGGTTATCAGTGACACCGTCTCCATCAATATCCACTGGTGCAATCTCACTGCCGTAATAGGAACCAATCTGAAAACACACCACATGAAAATAACGTTTGAACCTCTAGATCAATCTTTATATGATGAGCAGTATTTTCAAATTTCAAACTAATACTCTACTACTACTTTGCCGTCTGAAGTTAGCACTATGTTCTCAATATTCCAAACAAATGTGGGTTTGTGTTTTACAAATGTAACTGTTATGACATATTTGTCAGTATTCTGACTGTGGGAACATTACTGAATCAGTCATGGAACATCGTCTATCTGGTTTTTGATTAGTAACATCTGTCCCTAAAAAAATAAATAAAGTCGCTTTAAAAAAATCCGAAAAGAGGAGAAATTTACGAGGTTCCGTTCAAGTTTATCTGCTGTTTGTAATTTGGTAGGTAAAATGTAAACTGCTACTGGCGCACGGCCACAGGCCAGTTTCCAGTGGTGAGTGTAGTGGTCAAGAAAATATTGCCAAATTCATTAAGATGGATATTGTTATAACTGCCATTTCATACATTGTTACTGTTCCAAGGACCTTTGACAATTTGAAGAGCTCAATTGGCCTACCATGCATATTTTTGGAATGTGGGAGGAAACAGGAGTACTCTGAGGAAACCAACGCACGCAATGGGAGAACATGCAAACTCCACACAGGAAGGCCGGAATTGAACCTCCACACTGTGAGGTGGACGTCACTTATTTTAGGCATAATATTTTCAAAACATCAGTCTGGTTGTCTTATTATCTGATCTGGTTGGATATGATCCAATCTTTGCTGGAATTTACATATACACTACACACCATCACAAGCTCACGATGGTTGGATGGTAATAATTTACATTGATATATTTTTTCAGTAGGAATACTGCATGTTGTAACAAATTGTTATTCTTCAGTTGTTTTATATATTCTGCCGACCATACAAAGGAACATACTACAGTAGCCCTTTTGGTTTTCATAGTCACTTGGACATTTCCCCAGAAGGAAACATCAGTTGGCTCATTTCGCCAATAATTTAACTGGCTTCTCATTACTCAACCTGTCAACAAATGCCTGTTTTATGCAGTCGTGTTTTTATTAACACATTTAGATTAAACCAAAAGATACAAAGGGAAGCCAAATATAAACAACAACTAAATAGTCTTTACTGGTAAGTGTAACAGTGTATTTATTTCACTCACAAAAATGTTTTAATTTAAATGTATATGTATTGCTTTACTCCAAAGACGCAGAAGCACACAGTAACATTACCCAAAGTTTAACTTTTGAAGCAATTTCTATAGAATAGAACAATTAGGATTATTCATATGTATGCAAAAACAAAAGTAGTTTATGTAAGCACCTGCTGGCCTTTGAGGGAATGGAGGATGGTCAGGTTAGCAGGGGTCTTCAAAGTGAAAATGATCACTTTGCCAGTATGGTTAAAGCGTGGTGCTCCAGCAACGAGTAGACGCCCACTTTTGGCTGATACCACTGATGTCACTGTATATCCTAGTCAGAAAAAAACTATTAGCTTTGAAAGTTCAATGCAGCCCACATTTTCACTCAGTAAATCTGCAAATGAAGAGACGCAAATTCGTTATTTGAAAATAACGTTTGTACATTGATATAAGTACAGTAAGCTTTGAGGGTATATTCAAATAGATGTTTGTGAGAATCTCACTGTGCAGAACTGAAACTCGACGAATTCTCTGCTTTTTCCAGTATTTTATTCCGCTTGATCAACATGTACTTTTCCACCTCCATAATACCCCTTGTCTAGAATTTTACTTCCACCTCATATTACGACTCAAGCTACTTTAGCTGGCGGCCTGCTGGATAAGCTTAGTCAAACAAACCACTGATGGTAAAAACACAGGTTTTGTGGTGGAGGAGATAGATGGTGCTGGGGAGGATGGAAAAGACTGAATGGTGGGGCACTGGGGTCCGTAATGAAGACAAAAAAAGGGGGGGGGGGGTGTCTTGATTTAGTGTATCAGACTCAAACCAAATTGACCTCTATGAAAAGTGGCAAAACTATATTGTAATTTTATGTTGAAATTTGAGTATGTAAATGATACAGACAAAAGATTACCAACTCAACCTAAACACAAAGTCCACAGATTGTAATCGAATTACTTGAATAAGATAAGCTAAAATAAGATAAGATGAGATAAGATATTTTTTTATTTGTCTCACATGGGGAAAGTCCAGGAATTTAATTCATGTCAACGGTAGAGCTACTTTATCAACAAAATTATTATGTATGTTAATAAATTTGGCGGGAAACTCACCTAAGTAGGCACCATGGTTTTTGAGCTCTTCTGGAAACTCCTGCGTGTAGGAAGCTTTTGGAGGGACCACCTTCCCTTGCCGTGTCTCTTTTAGCACTGCCCCGTTCCAATCATAAGCCCCGACAGCTCCCACCAGAGTTCCATCCTAGTGATGAGAGACATTTCACATCATTGTCAAAACAGACTTCGAAGACTTGACAGAACAACTGCACTGTGTAATCTCAGTAGGTTTATTTCATGTCTAAGGTGGAAAGACAAAGATAGCAATAGAGTTCAAACTATTTATTTTCGTATCAATTTGTCTGATTTTGATCGGGTCAAATTAGGCTAATTAAATAGGGATTTGTGTTTCGTCTATAATATACCCTGTTGAATAGCACATCTTGACACATTGCTTTATTCGTTCTTGACTTTTAATACAAAGATTTCGATTATTTTTGGTTTTGATTATTCTGCCATGCTAAGGTAAACCATAAAAAAAAATCACATGGAATTCCTACACAGAGATTTTCTGCAACTATGCCCCTGTGGAGATGATGTTTGCCGAATACAGGAAAACAAAACTTTATTTACGCTCAGTTTAAGTACGCTAAACAAACAACAGCTGGATAAACAATAAAATGCTGATGTATAAAATGCCTGCTAGTATAGGACATAAGCAGCTTGCAGTCTCAAGAAAAACATCTGGGCCTTCAGGACATTCTTCCTCGTTTAAATCCCAACATTCCTTCCAAGACGTTCTCCTCCTTTCAACCCTCAGGTTGACTGCTGCAGAGCATCTACGGAATCTGGCCTTGTGGACAGAATTTCCGACCTTTTCCATCGTCCATCTGCAAAGTCTCTGCTATTTTCAGCATAAGTGGGATAAATGGATTTGTCTCTTGGCAAATCCCACTGCAAGGGGAAATTTAAAAGCCAACGCATTAACCCATTGCGTTAGCATAAAGTTTCATCAAGCAAGGGTACTGTATAGTGTCCAAGACGTGAAACATGCCTCCCCTTCCAACTTTTGCTGTGTCACCCAGAAAGAGATTGCAAAGCAAAAAACCAGACTGCAGCTAATCCGACTGTCTCAACTCCACATAACGTGTCTCCCTGGAGAGAAGTGGTGTTTTATTTCCCATCCCTGCATGGCTGAAGTGGAAAAGAAAATCTGTATTTTCTGCCAAGGCCCCCGAAATCAAGATCACCTAGACCTCTGGGTTCCTCTGGCACCTCTAAGTGGGAGTGAAAAGTGATAAATGGTGGGTTATGAAGAGGCGTTATAATGCCATAAAAATTGAGACAATGTGTTTCTCCATATGATGACAGGCGGTATGAGACGACGTGATGGCATAAGTGCGACTCACCTCAACATTGTGAGCGGAGAATCCAGCTTGAGACATCTGGAGACCAAACGCTGTTCCATTTTTACTGGTTCCTATGCAAACAAATATGTCTTGAAGGCCTTGGAAGCGCACACATTTTATCTGGCATACCATACTGATGGAGAGCGATGATATTGGAGTTACTTTTTTTAATGTCGCATTTTGAATATTTAATATGTAAAATAGATACTCTGACTAAATGGCAATTGAGAATATCAAGAAACAATAATGTTTAGCCATAAGTAAGAAGAAGAGACTGATGTAAGATTATCACCTATTGACATATAGTGTTGACCTTAAAATACATTAACTGGCAAAAAAAAAAAAAAAGAGCCCTGCATAATCTAAAGATACATAATGTGGTATTGTACATAATAACAATACACACCTACATAAATAATGCTGTGTTTTGTTTCTGAAACGAAATTATCTTTGTTCTCCAGTGTTACTATTTTAACGGTAAATTAATTTTTCGCCATTACACGCGCACCAACAACTTTTCTTGACAGCCACACTTCCAATGCTATTGCTCGCCTGACTATGACAGCGTCTTCCCCTCGGAACAAACCCAGCTGCTTCCACAGATTTTTTATTCTTGAAGAAATGATGTTTGGAATGAATAAAGGATTATCAAGCTAACCTTCTAAACTGAAGATGCGTTCACCAAGTGCATCCACAATGTCCTTCAGTGCCGATTCATCCGTCACATTGAAAAAGTGTTTGTCGTCTGGGTCACTGGCAATGTATTTGATCTCACTGAGGAATGCCTCAGGATTAATCCCTCTTCGGTTGTAGTAACCGAGAACCTGTGAAGATGCGAGCCATGTTCAGCAATGGGCATATGGTTTTGTAATACGTTTGATCTCATTAATTCCATTTTTGGTTATTAATCACAGACGTATGTTATTAGCAAGAAGAAGTAGATTTATAATGTGGTCTGGACAACATCATTTACACCTTTAATTGCTCATCCACTCAGTGGAGTTTGGGGCTGACTGTTTTTGGCTCCTCTGTTAACATAAGATTCCTACATGACCTGATGATGTCACTACTGTTAACATGCCATTACTGCTTTAAAGCCGCTCTTGAAACTCTGTGGCCACCAGAAAAGAAACCTCATAAAAGAGGAGCCCAAACCCCAGTGAGTAATAGGTCTAGCAGACTCACAGCAATGGCGTAACGGGTGATGCCATCTTTTTCACTCTCCTCAATGGCTGGCTGGAGGTCAGCACTATCATGAGACTCTCCGTCAGTTATCACTATCATCACTTTCTTGGCCCCACGTCGACCTCCTTGTTTGAAAGCTTCAGATCTGTTAGCGCATCATGCATCATAATTTAAACAAAAGCACATTCTAAAAATAAACTCTGGATCTGTTCGAGGTTGGCAGGTACCGTGCAATGTTGATGCCGAGAGCCGTGTTAGTCTCTTCTCCGCCCCGCTGGCCGATAGTACGTGCTCTCTTTACCACTTCCTCGACAGATTTAAAATCATTGAGTTTGAACTCGTGCACAACTTTTTCACCATACTGAACAACTCCAACCTGGTCAAATAGACGCGATAACAAACCACAATGAGTACTGCTCCAGTTAAACAACATGTTGTGGAGATAAAAAAAAAAAAGGAACACCTGAATTTGACCTGGTCCGATATAGAACTTCTGAAGAACGTTGATGAGAAAAGCCTGCACTTCAGTCCAAGGGTAGATGGAGTTGGAGCCATCCAGAACAATAACTATGTCCATATAGGTCTCACATCCTAAAAAAACATGACAAATGGTAAAAATGCTGTCTCGGCATACAAATAAATTTGGGTCAGGGTTTGTAGGCTTAAAGGCTTACTCTGAAAGGCCGGTGCAATCGTTCGGGAGAACTTGAAACTGGCATTGACTCTGGAGCAGATACCAGTGCTATAGTAAGAGCTGCCACACTCATATGACCAAAGTGGTCCACAGGCCTGAAAAATCAAAGAATAGTATAAACTGTAGTTTTGTTGTTGTTGTTGTTTTTGTAGAGCATTAGTGTTCCCGCCAAATATTTTGAATGCAGAAAATGATTAGATGGTGATGATGGAACTGCAATCTTAAGCAAAACTGAGACACTTTTGGACTTTCACAAAATAAGCCAACTCAACCACTAGGTATGTAATTAATGAATTCTGACCCAATTGTCTCAACAATAAAATCTGATAGGAATTCTTCATCCATTATTTATGATGTGTGTCCGGAGCAGGGTTGTGGTGAGCTGGATCCGTGGCCAGATGAGTAAGGAGCTTGACAAAGTAAATCTGAGCTCAAGTGTCAGAGTGTAAGAGTGCAGTTTTGTGCAAAAAAAAAAAAGCATCGTTCAGGCATCATACATAAAGATCAACACCCTCAGTAAATAGGCGTTTTCTGTGAGGAAAGACAATTTCACTAATACAATTCATCCTTTTTCCTTATCCTCAATCTGACAATCAATTCAATACGTAGTTAGATAGTCTCACCACAAAACTGTTGTCTTTGGGATTGGTCATAAGCGTCATTCCCAACCTCATCTTGTCTTTCCGCTCAGATACATTGGTCAGAGATATCCTTCCTTGATGCAAAACAAGAAATGATCTCAAATGCTCATTTACGAACCAAACAGACTTACAGTACATACACCGAGTACTTCCTGGTCACATGCAGATTTACGGGCAAAAACTGCATATGTCAAAAGTTACAAGCCCAACATAAACTTTTTGTTAATTGGCATGCCGTGTGGTAACATTAGTGGTACAAAACACATGGAAATGTAAAGAACCCCCAAAATTATAAAACGAGGAATGCCTGGTTGGAACCACTGTCTGTCTCACACATGCCACCACGAGATTCAGTGAGTTACATTCAATGAAGACATGCAAGTTGTGCACTGCTTTCTGTTTTGGTGATAATGTGGTACTTTACCGAGGTTAAGCTTGGTGCAACCATTTCCATTGGTTCGTTTGGTCAGTGAACATTTATATACATCCCCTGTCTGGTAAACACCGTTCATTTCATATGGTGCTCCAACTAATAACCTGCAAAAACAAAAAAGGTCAGCATTAGTTTTATTTTTCAAAAAATTAAACAATACGTTGAACACTAAAGCTTAACAAGAAAGAGCTTGACTAATAAAGCTTCAAATGGCAAAGACATTTCTGCTTTTATTCAACTCTTCAGGAATTAGATTTTTTACAATGACTATATTTTGTTACTTTGTTCATCATATAAATTCTAGTAAAATAACCAAATTTAATTTTTTTTTCAAACTTGTCCAAATTGCTCATTGTTTCAGTAGTTTTTGCATAACTTGCTATTGTCTAACATGCAACAGCAAAAAACATTCACCACAGATGTCTGAGCCATTAATAGACCAATAAAGTACAATGGGAATTTATTTAACATGCAGGTTCAATTACAAATGGTAAACAGTCTTCTTCATCACGGTGTTCCCATTTTGTCATCAAAACACATAAGAGCTGGTCAAGGGCTCTGGTAAAATATCAGAAGGTAAGATGTGTTGTTTACATCTTTCTTACACTCCAGATTTTACCTTGTACACAGGCCAATACAGTATGTGATAATAAACTATAAGGAAACAACAGCCAGATATCAGTCAGAATTCTCCATCTATTTATCCATCACAGAACTCGAAGAAGTCGTCCAGCTACTTGATTGAGCAATGGGTGCCCTTAAGTGAACAATGAGGCACCAAAGAGAAAACTTTTTCAGCATCTGGTATGATCAAAATTCAGCTCTTTGCGTTTTTTTTTTTTTTTTTTGCAGGATATTTATTTTGAGCAACCAAATATAATACCACAAGTAACAAACTTAATTTGCTTACTAACCCAGTTTGTACAAAAACAAAACATTTGTTTGCCCTCTTAGTCAGAAATCTAGGCGCCCACTGTTTGAACTGTGATTGGAAGCAGCATTTGAGTAAGCAGACATTCCGGCTGCAAACGCAATAGCTTTTTATCAATCTCCTGTCGCAAAATAAACATCACGTTTAATGTGGGCTTTTGGTACAATAAACAGTAAACTCATTATGAAGTCTAAGTAAGAGTAAAATGAGCACAACTAATGATTTACACACAGAGCCAATGATGTTTCAAGAGTACAAGGAAGCACGAAACATATTCGTCCACTCATGCATGCTGAGACGGTTCACTTAAAAACGTACGTTACAAGAGGCAGCTTTTCTATAAAAACAACATTGTGCTTAACTTGAAAAATTTGTAAAAATCATTCATAAATTGAGGTAGCATTGTATTGGTCCAATTTTGCTCAATGTAAATTCTGTGAGCACTTGCACATAACGGAACCTTCTGGTATGCTTAAACATGCCAAATGTCTGATAAGCATGCAGGCCCTGCAAGGAATGTAACGAATTTAGCAAACAGTGGCATGTGCTGAGGTGTATGTTACAAGGAAGCCTTCTCCATATAGCTCATCACTTTTTAGAATCGAGCACTTTGCTGTCAGATATTTTGGCTTGGTACCAATACGAGACAGAAAGTCCCTGGATACCCCAGTGAGTCCGAATACTTAATAGAACGACAAAATAATTTGAATAAATATGATAAAAAGGGAGCTGCTTATTCAAGGTTTGAATGTGCGCAAAAATCCAATGCAGCATGGGTGTGGAATGACGCTGGATGAAAATGCAAGCTGCAACTGTGTGCAAGAATAACAAGGGGGCGTCTCTTCATCCAGAGTTCCACCAACATCTACTGCACATTGGTGCAAAGGTCATCAAAGGTTATCACCTTTCCATCAGACCATATTTTGACTCATCGTTGTTCATCCCACTGCGAATGTCATCTGCAATGTCACTGTATGAGAGCGTGGGAAATTTCTCAAGTGCTGAGGCTAAAGGAGAAGGGGACAGTTGTTTGACTTGCTGACAGTCTGTGGTCTGTTGGTCAGGATGTCCAAAACCCAGTTCCCCAGTGATGGACGCAGCCCAAGAATGTTTAGCTTTTGCACCAGGTTCTACCGGTTGATGGATTAGAAAGCCAGGGGAGAAATCCAGCAAGAGCAAGCGTACTAAGAATTTCCTGCTTTACCTTGACGCTTCTGACTACTGTCTTGGACGGTTTCCTCATTGGTTTATTGGCTCAGTATGACGATGTGAAAAAGACGAGTTGGGGATGATGGGAGGGCTCTTTATGCACCGCTTACGGTTATCCACCCACATTGGTATGATTCTTAAAATGCCTTTGGGTCCTTGGATTGTAGGGAGCTAACGTTATCATGGAGCACTCACTCACTCACTCACTCACTCACTCACTCACTCACTCACTCACTCACTCACTCACTCACTCACTCACTCACTCACTCACTCACTCACTCACTCACTCACTCAGTCTAGAAACCTTTCGACATTTTGTCAGTCAAGCTTTGAGGTTTGAGGTTGATTTTATTGGCAGCTGAAGCCTCCTGCATACAATACTCTCTTTCATTTCAATATACACAAAAGTAAAGGCCATGACGAGCCAGAGCTGCTCGAGGGCGAAAGAAAGTTAATAACATGAAAAACAGTCAGATAAATCAACATTGGACAGTGCACGAAATATGTTTTTGTCCCCATAAATACTTTTGGCATTATTCTACCATTTAGCACAGAGTGCGATAAAATCCATATTTTATTGTGTTGTGCATTCTTAATATTGCTGCAAGGTTGTACTCTGCTATTGCTGCTCTGACTGAACACTTCTCAGTGATTAACTACAATAATTAAATGTTTTAAACATATGCACAATATTCATGTTTGCACTCCAGGTGCTGATTAAAAGTGAACTCTTTTTCATAGTTAATGAGTTCATAAATAAGTGGCTCAACTGGACCTCAGTTCCTATTAAATCTCAATCATCAATCATATTAAGACATGGCAATTATTTAAGTCCAACTTTGTGGGAATAGTTTGGGGAAGTCCCTTGTTGTTTCCAACACGACCCAACAGTTTACCAGCCCACAAAATGCAATGGAGTTTGGTGAGGAGAGACAAGATTGGCCACCACAGAACCACAGCCTCAACTCCAACAAATGTTCTTCTGCATTCATCAACAAAAAGCCTTCAAAAAAGCAGACAATGTACACCATCACTAAAATCAACTGCCTGTTTTTTTCACTTCCCATTATGGAAAGGAATTTGTTTGAACATCCTTCAATCACGGGTAAAATCAACAATCAACATTTCATTATGCTATTCCTCTTTTGTTTTAACCAAGTGAGTCACTCCTAAAATGCTTCAATACACAATAAATAATTTTCACACAAAATCAACCAAATTCTTTATGCCAGTAATTCACTATTATGATTTACTTTCTCTTAGTGTGCCAATACTTACTCACGTGCCCTGACCGGACAAAGTGTGGCATAGGAGGGTTCGATCCAATGTCAGTGGTACATTTTCCATACCGCTTGTCCCCACGGGTGGACACCCTGAACCGGTTTCCAGCCAATCGCAGGGCACACAGAAACGAACAACCGTCTGCACTCACACTTATGGGCGCTCAATCAGCCTACCATGCATGTTTTTTGGATGTAGGAGGAAACCGGAGTGCCCGGAAAAATCCCATGTAGGCACAAGGAGAACATGCAACGGCTGGAGGTGGAATCGAACCCGCACCCTCTGAACTATGAGGTGGACATGCCCCACCATGACCATCAGTGACATATAAATTCACAAAAGATATATAATGGGTCAATGAGGACAAAAGATATTTAATATATCTGCAGTAATACAAATGATCCTTCTGTTCGTAAAGCCAGGTTGTCACTGGGGTAATAAATAGTAAGATGCAGATCCATAAAAATCTATTAACAGAACTAATGTGTTTCACACACACACGCACACTGCATCAATAGCACACTTCTTTTTGGACCCAGTAGGCGAATGCCAGAAACTAATTTTGGCCATCCCACTGCGCCAATTGGCTAACTGATGTGCGTGTGTGTGAGTCAGGAGCATGCTTCCTGAGGTAATATGATGATTGTGAGGCATCCAACACAAATTCATTGGTGAAAGGGCAGAAATTAGTACCGTCAAGTGATACACAAAATCTAAACACCAGACATAAAGTCAAGTCTCCTTTAGTAACGTTTGAAAATGAATGGTAGACCCGATCAGGATCTCAGAAGGCAAATGTTTAAAAGGATGAGTAGCTTACCATTTTTCTCCCCCAGACGACACGTGTTGCTGAACAGTGTATCCAAACTGTGCTTGCTTTGGACCTTTGATGATCCTGTGTTTTGTTGTGTCAATATTAAAGCAGTAATGGCATCCTGGAATAAGACAAAATGAAAATGCTTCACTTTCAGTATCCAAACACAAAAATGGTCAAATTAAGATGGAAAGTTATTCGACTGTCATGAAATAAATATGTTCATTCTTCGGACACTTCATGATGATTAAACAGAAAAGCAATATTACCATCCACTTAAAATCTTAAATCTAGATATTGTATATCTTTTTCAAACGGTACACAGTTTTCAAGCCTCACTGTCTGTCTGACAGTTTGTCTGTCTGTCGGAATTCATATTGCAGTGTTTTCAGGAATGTTCCTGTTCAGCCACAAAAACTTTATGTGCGATGTCAGCATACCTCAAAAGACTTAACTCGAGATCAGTTTGCCTAGCAAAGGATTCACTTTGTATCCTTTGTTTGTTTCTGTGACTTTTGGGGCATTTTTCAGCACTGATTCCAAAAGGACCAATATCAGAGTATCCTAGGTATTACATATATACTTTATATTAGAGAGTATCCAGTGTGGCTATAAACAAACGTTCTGTGGCTCTTTTTTATACCATCACACCAGTCTGTGCTTTTGAGGGCATCTGTGAGGATATGAGAAGATTTCTTTGCAATGCCAACCAAAGATGACGTTAAGTTTAGCCATGAGTTTACCACCAGTAGCCAATCTGATGACTGAAGATGAGCTGTGGATGAACAAAGGCTGCTACAGAACAGATGGTGCTCACACTTGAGGCTTCATTGTATGTTTTAGCAGTTTGGCAAGTCAGTGTTGACTTAATCTAACCAGTGTTGTTTGAGTAACTTAGAAACTCTACTACGTTACATATTATTATAGTTAGTTGCACTTTAAAGTAATCAGATTCCTTACAATATTACACTCTATGTAAATTGAGAAACCCACATTCACATTTAAGTTACTTTTTATTAATTTTTAAATCTGGTTTTAATTCATTTCATGATTTTGACCAAATGAAACATACTGTAGCTTGTAAAGTTAACTGTATAGTGTGAGCTATAATGTTACTTGTTTTGACAATGGTGGGAGATGGCCACCTTTCATCAATATTTGTATCAATGACAAGATTTAAAAGCGACATATGCAAAATACACTTTTTCAGCTTTTCTATACATTTTATTGTGCACTTGGAGACCCCAGGATTGTTTACTCTAATCCCTCCTGGTGCTGCAGAAATACTTTTAGAATCCGTTTGGGGGTATTTCTACAAATATGTCCGACTAGAGTGAAGACACACACCTTGCGACCTGGAGGGCAAGGAAGGCAAAATACTGTGATATCATTGTTTGACAATTCAGCAAGGCATTGAAGCCTGTATCGATAACAGTCCTAGGATGGAAAAAAGTCAGAAATGTACTTATACATAAAATACAGCATACTCTGGCATATACTGTGCTTAAGGGCTTTATAATTACATGTTGTACTGTGCAAACTGGAACGAGTGGGACTCATCATTTCCTTAGCACAAATTCACCCAATTGTTTCCATACTATCCTACAATGCTCTTTGCAGTGCTGCAGTAATGTCAATGATATGCTCAGTTTCAGCCATCGCTGTTTCAAAACACAACAGAAGAAAAACCGTAGAAACCTCAAAAGCCTTTTGGTTTTACTGATGTGATTGCAGATCATGGCAAACATGTTCTTCCCATCGTGTTCAAACTGTCACTCACATTAGCTGACAACTATGCGGGTGGTAGAAAAGAACAGTGAGCCCGTTTTCCATCAAAAAGACAGACACAAGATAAAACACGCTTTTAAGATTTGACGTGAAGCACACATAAGAGCCATGGAGACATTTGCATCTAAGGACTGGTGCACATTTTGAGATTTTACATTGGTCTGTGAAGATATACAAAAATACCAGGCAACCACTCACTCTGTGCTGCTTTCAATCCAGCTCTCTCCACTCATCTGTCATCAACTTACATCTGCTGATGGTCTTTTCTCCATTTTCCAGAAACTTTCAGTCTCCAGTGCTGATAAAAGGTCAAGGATCTTCGACTGACTTTTACAATTAAAACGACAATAAATCTAATTCCCTGGACACTGTTTCCTGTCAAACTACAGAACAACAATGCACTTTATATGTATACATTTATTTTCGATGAAGCTGTGAATATTATTGCTTAGTCCTAACATTTTCTTATTGTTTAGTAGCATAGTTGAGTTGAAAACACAAAAGCGTCTCATCTGGCCTAATCACTACAAACTGCGCCTTGTTACATCTCAGCAGTTCTTGTCCACACACTGTGAGGCTTATTCAATCACTCACCCACATGCTAAACATCCTCTTAGATCTCTCTCCCCATATGTGAGGACACAGGGTCAAATCAAGTCAAGTGTGTCTTTTTTCCCCGCTAGGGGATCTTTAAGTTGAATGCAAACAAGGGGAAAAGTTGAAAATGTGCAAGTCAAATTTGGCTACAGAGCAAGAGGAACAGTTGAGACAAGGATATTTTGTATTAGTGCAGCCAATTATTCATAAATGGCCGCATGTTTCTGTGTATGTCGGATATGGGTTGATTTTGCTCTGAAGAATGAGGGTCTGTCTGCATTAGCGACCACTCGAGTGCACTTTGTTGTATAAAATCCAACATTTTGAAATTTGTGTTCGGTAGAATACTACTTGTTGTAATAATACGTTTGGAAGTGAATCCGGTGAGTACACTAGCCGCATTTTTCAAGTGGTAGAGATGCGCTATAGGTTTCTGATGCTTAACCAAGCAAGTTTGTAGGAAATATTTAGCACATTGTACGTTGTTGTTCATTGCTGTGCTGCTCTCAAATGCGTGTTGCGGTTTACAAGGGGAATACAAATATGTAAGCACTAAGCAATGTTACAGCAGACCGCTGATTGACTAAGCCCAAGTGGGTGAATTTTTTTTTTTTTTTGGTTCAATGTAATGTTATATTTAAGATAAAGCAGTTCTGAAATCTGCTAAATAACATATTTAAATCGTACAATATTCGCTTTTGTGTATTAAGAATGAATTGCAACTAAGTTCCTGATTGTGTTGGCTTGTTGTCCAAGGACACATTGCATTGGTATTGCTTGTTTGGTATTTGAATTGCAATGGGCATTGGGCTATGGATATGTGATATGACCAGGAAGAAGATATTCTAGAGGAAAAAATGATAATTGAGCTATTCCATCTAAGTGACAATAAACATGTTTGAAAATGGCAGCGCATACGGCATAATCCTGTTTAACATGATCGTGTGAAAGGACTCCGAGTATCTGCTGTTTCTCATCTGAAACGCTGTGCAGCTGTGCAACAGTTTTTAAGGACGGCTGCATGTGAACAGATGTTTGACACAATGTGCATTCCTTAGATAGAGAAGATTTAAGCATGTTTGTATTACAAACAAACAGGAAACCAAATATCTATTTCCCTGGTACCTTTGCAAGTGTTTGGAAAGCTGCGCTGAGTCAAAAGAAACATCAATGTTTGTCAATCAAGTTAGTCATGGCTGTCGCACACAGTGCCAATTTAGTCGCTTTAGTTTGCTTGGTTTAAAAAAACCCTAAACTAAATAAATCTCAACTCAAATAAATAGGCGCAATTATCTCACAGGCACCACTGTGATCTCTTGGTGTAAATATTGACACATTCTCCACACGCTCATTTCCTGTTGCATAAATGCTCCCCATGGTAAACGGATGTTTGATTTCACTGCCAAGCATTAGTTGATGTTTATTGAGGAACAATAAATGTTTAGAAAAACTGAGATGAAATTGCACGTGGGAAAAAAATGGATGCAAATTCAGGCATTTTTTAATCCATTTTAAGTCATAACGGCTCTTTAGAATATTTTTCTTTAGCTAGTAAGACCAGAAGTCCAGTGAGTACTTCATATCCAGAGACAGGAATTTCCAGAGGAACTATAATGTGCTACCAGGAACTAAGTGAAAGCTAAGCCATGGACAGGAAAAAGTAAGCGCATGTGAAAATATGAGAATGGATGAGGATTCCAGTTTCCATTTCAAGCTGCTCAAGTGGCAGTGTGATTTAATATTCCAAGAAATGTCAGCATGTGTTAAATGCAAGGTCAGGGTCTTGCTGGATTTCCTGTGTACCCGCTTCCATGCCCAAACAAATAAACCTAAAGCCGGTGGCTGTCGGCGTGACCCGTATTAGTTTGACGTTGCATTTGGCCCGAAATCAAGCCGTAGGAGCTCGACCACAGATCCAATGACGCATAACAGCCGTTGGAGTTCATCATGTTAGCCACTTACATCAGACATGCCCGAGTGTGTTGTATGCAATTATGGTTGAACATTAAGTATGTGGTTCACAGCTTTTTCTTTTGTTAAGGGGATATTTGCTTCCCGTCCTGGGATGTCGATGTGGGTGTGCAGGCTCCTGACATCAGGCTAAAAGACAATAAGATTCTCTGTGTTAACCGAATTTCAAAGTCTAAAGGCTGCACCGTTTTTCCATCGAGCCACTGTGGGTTTTCTATTTCAATGGTTTTCTCTGGAAAAAAAAACAACGGACAATACTTTGTATTGTAAACATTTTGGCATCTTATATTACTATTAAACGACGCCAACGTAAATAGTGTGAGAAATGGCGAATCTGAAACCAGATGTTCCTGACACAAAACAGCCAACTGTGTTCTCCTTAACAGGCTATTAACCTCATGAACCAGAAAAAGAATCTCCAGCCATTTCAGTCGAGTTTCTACCACAACACATCCTCAAGTACAAATGAAAGAATAGCTCAGATGAAATTTGCCATCACCACCGTCACAACACAATGACTATGAACACCCCTAACACATAGCTGTTAGTTATGATCAGGGATTGGCCTGCAAAGACAGGAAAATATAACACCGGTAAACAGCAAGTTTTAATTAAAGAGGGCTTCATGTGTCAGTGTATTTTTTACACTGTTAAAAACATCCACGATTGTGTGTGATGTGAGTCACCCCGCTCACTCTGTTTGATCTTCTGCCCTCTGGGAAGAGGTACAGGAGCCTGCGCTCCCGCACCACCAGACTCGCCAACAGCTTCATACTCCAGGCTGTTAGGATCCTGAACTCTCTCCCCACTCCTACGTGACGTCCTGTACTTTTGCACTATATTCTGACTGTATGCTGTATGCACACTTGCTCCATTTTTGCTCCTCTTATTTATTGTTATTTGTTTATTTATTATTTATTCATCGTTCATATTTATTCATTGTTTGTGCCTTCTTGTTTTTACTTTTTGTGTTGTTTACTTGGATGTATATTGTGTACTGTGTCTTGTCACTGTGGGATAGTGGGAAAGGTAATTTCGATCTCTTTGTATGTCTTGGCATGTGGAGAAATTGACAATAAAGCAGACTTTGACTTTGACTTTGATCTTTACTTTTTTTCAAACACATTAGATTTTGGAGAAATCTACATTTTCTTTGTTTTTGTGTTTGACTTTTAAAAGCCTGCACAATATAGATTTTACCATGCGTTCTACCAAAAAAGACACTGACTGAGAAGTTAGAAGATGTTAACAGGTAGAGTGGCTTTGCTAAACAGAATAAGGGCTAAGAATAAAGAAGGGGAGGCAACTCGAAAGAGTGCAAGTGGAATGAAATCCCATAAAAAGGGTCTATGACCTTCGGAAGGGAATGTCGTCTGAGCCTGAGAACTTGTCTCCTCCCTCAGATAATACTCTATGTTCTCACTTGATGTTATCGAATCATCCGACCCTGAACCCCAAGATATACAAACAGTGTATTACAACTGAATCGTTGTCATTTGATGAATATGTCTGACAAAACAGCCGTCCTCCCACCATATACAGCATCCTCTCTCTTTCACAGATGAGGAAGTTCAGATGGCAAAATTCCAGTTCCTAGTTACTGCAAATTCAAAAATCAAGCTAAATGAGAGAGAGAGAGAGAGAGAGAGAGAGAGAGAGAGAGAGAGAGAGAGAGAGAGAGAGAGAGAGAGAGAGAGAGAGAATTCAATGTCAAGTGCAAGAGAGAGAGAGAGAGCGGTCAGTCGGTGGTAGGTAGGTAGGTAGGTAGGTAGGTAGGTAGGTAGGTAGGTAGGTAGGTAGGTAGGTAGGTAGGTAGGTAGGTAGGTAGGTAGGTAGGTAGGTAGGTAGGTAGGTAGGAGAAAAAAATTCATACTCACAACAAACCACGCCCACTGACAATACGGAGCATTTAATCGGACGGCCATGCATGTGTTTTGAACATGGGAAAAAAACTGGAGTACCCAGAAAACCCCCACAAAGGCACGGGGAGAGCATGCAAACTCCACAGTGCCAGGCTGGAGCCAACCTAGGACCTCTGGACTGTGAGGCGAGCATGCTAACCAGTCGATCACCCTGAGTTGTTTTAGTGGCTATTTATTTGGATTCCGCTCACAAAGCAAGACATCTCAAATAACATAGGGAAAAAGAACCTGCAAACAGCAATGACTAGTATTTGAGCACATAGCAGAATGTACGTAGAAACATTTTACAAGTTATTTGATGCACCAAAATCAGAACAGCCACATGTCAACTCAAGTTGGAGGGACAGCTGTTCTGAAAAAGTGGGCATGTTTTTAGTCTGCAAGGGCAGTGTGACGTCACAAGGTGAAGACCCAGTTGTTTTATTGGATTGTCTGAGGCTGGTTCTGAGACAGGAGGAATGAGCTGGAATGCTTCATGATGAGCGAAAGAAGGAAAACATCCATATTCAAGTGGCGGATTGGCATTTTAATAAGACTAAAAGCTCAAAATAGCCATTTTACCATGTCATGGGTCTTTTAAACACTAACTGCGGTACAAATGCAAACATTAGTTGTGTTCTAAAGAAACAATACAAGTGGACAGCTCTCACACAGTGTGTCTCTCTTGCTACATCTCGATGTTACTGCCACAGTGATTTCACTGGTAATTGACCGCAGTTCTGGCTGAGAACACTGTCCCTGGAAACTTGACTGTGAGAAGAAGAGCATCAACTTTCCTTTTGAAGCAGACACGTCTGCTTTCAATGAGGCACAGGGTACCTCTGTCGACGTGAAACAGTCGAGTTACTCAATAGTCTCTTCAGTCGATCTCCTCCCTCCTGCACCCATGACACAAGGTCAAGAGGCCAGGAAGGGATGCTATTCACATTAACAGCTATTTGTTCACAGGAAATATTAAAATGTATTCTTAAAATACAACTTTTGGTTAACCGTCACTTTAAAAAGTTATTCCATTTATTTTCACATCAACTTCTCAGACATAATAATATTAATGTTACCATATGGGTCGACCAGACCCAAATTCAAATGTATGAAATCAATTTAAAAAAGCAATGTCATACACATGCACATCTAACAAACTTTGACCCACCTAACAGCTGGCTGAAGATCCATAGCAGAAGTAAGTAGTAGTACTCCATATGTGGGCCGGAGCATGCATGCATGACTGCTGTGAGTGTGTGTGAGGTTGACCAAGGCAAAGAAATCCAGCGGAAAGCCCTGTTAAAGATCCTACTCTGATTGACTGCAACTCTTAGTTAAAGCACTGCCTATGTCTCAGAGAAGTAGGAGGGGACTGCAGCTGCAGCAGCAGGAGGAGGAGGTCCACATCTGTAGACACCAGGCGGGAATAGTCATTCAATATTTTACTACAATGACCCATGTGAAGCTATGGAAAAACATGTGTTGTGAAAATGGCTGTGCTAGTAATTTTCATTTGATGAGCAAAGAACAAAATGAATTGAAGGAATGTCAAGAGTTATTGAAATCAGTGATTCCAAATCAGAATGAGCAGTCATCAACTACCAAGAGTCCTACTTGAGATTTATTGCCTCCCAAAACTGAGCTGAGAAATAGAAATTGTTTGAAGATGTCATAGCTGGGATTGAGTTTCAAGTCAAGGCCAATCCCAAAGAGACACTCAGAAAGCCGCATCTCCATTCTTCCAATCCAGAATTGTCATTTCGGATGCCTGCAATTTCATTTTGTTCAAGAGAAATGGCATCACTTTTGCCATTCATGTGTATGGGCTTTGCTATTTCAAATGTCCACCAACAATCTATGATTACTAATATCAGTCCTTAATTTGGCAGAAGGAGAAAGTAATTTGCTGGAACCCGTGCACTGCGGCCTACAGCGACAACCGCATAGTGAAGTTTGCTGACGACACGACTCTGGTGGGTCTCATCACGAAGGGCGACGAGACTCGGTACAGGTCGGAAGTTGACCTTCTGACCACGTGGTGCAGGGACAACAACCTCCTGCTGAACGTCAATAAGACCAAGGAAATCATTGTTGACTTCCGGAAGGGTCACACAACACACTTGCACCGACGGTGCTGTGGTGGAGAGGGTGAGCTGCACCAAGTTCCTGGGGGTGCACATCAGTGAGGACCTCTCCTGGTCCGCAAACACCTCGTCACTGGCAAAGAAAGCTCAGCGCCGCCTGTACTTCCTGCGGAAGCTCAGGCGTGCATGTGCTCCTCAGGCAGTCCTGTCTACATTCTACCGTGGCACCATTGCGAGCGTCCTCACCAGTTGCATCGCTGTCTGGGGTGGTAACTGCACTGAACAGAACTTGAAGGCCCTGCAGCGCATAGTGAATACGGCTGGTAAGATTATTGGTGCTTCGCTCCCCTCCCTGAAGGACATTTACACCTCCCATCTCGCCCGCAAGGCAACCTCGATTGCCAGAGATGTGAGTCACCCGGCTCACTCTTTGTTTGACCTTCTGCCCTCTGGGAAGAGGTACAGGAGCCTGCGCTCCCGCACCACCAGACTCGCCAACAGCTTCTTTCTCCAGGCTGTTAGGGCCCTGAACTCGCTACCTCCTTCGGCGTAGCGTGCGGCACTGTTGCGCTATTTTCGGGAATGTCTGCTGTACGCGCACTTGCTCCTTTTTTTCTGCTCCTCTTATTTATTTATTTATTGTTGTGTTATTTATTCATTATTTATTCAGCACGCTTTTGTTATACTTGTTTACTTGTTTGTCTGTTGTGAGCCATGTCTTGTCACCGTGGGATAGGGGGGAACGAAATTTCGGTTTCTTTGTGTGTCTTTGGCATGTGGAGAAATTGACAATAAAGCTGACTTTGACTTTGAGAAGTTTGAAGCACGCAAAGCATGTTTATAAGGAACTGCAAACAGATTTCCGCAGGTATGTGATGTAAAGGTGGCAAGGGCGATCACAGTACCCTTTCTTGTTCTATTTCCCTCTTGCACTTTGCAACACTCATACGATCTGATCATACACCATTTTTATTTCGAAGTCAGTCTGCGTGGTGGTGAGAAAGCTAGCTTGTCTTTTCGACATTTTAGCTTGCATAATCATAGTTTTTAGTGCCATTACATAGTTGCTGTCAACATTACCATGACCACATGTCGAAATCATATTAAATTATTAATTTAGCACATGAAGAAACTGCAAGTCAAATAAACCATTAGTGTATGAAACAGCACGGGTCTCCAGAGTGTAAACGTTGATGTTTCACGATGTGTACTAGACGTGAGGTGCACTGAAATGCAGTCAGACAACCTAAGAGAGAGAAAAAAATGAGTTTATTTGATTCGATGTTACCCACTGCTAAATCTACCTGGCAACAGTTGAACTAAGGTGAGTACTGGCACCTATTGTTTTCCACTAAAAGCACTGATGAGCGTGAGTGGTGTTGAGAAAAGAGCACAGATTGCAAACATCCATAAGCAGAGTTGCTGAACTTTCCAAAGATTTGAGTGAATCAAGTAAAAATATCAGTACCCAAGCATTGCCACAGTCCTCTGGCTGACTCAAAGTATTCATCATGTTCCAACCACAAGCTAATCAGAGTATTAACAGTGGAACACAAACGTAGCCTTTGTATGTTACCTCATACCCTCGCAGTTAGACCATCCAGTCCTAACAGAATGCATAATGATCCTACTTAGATAATAATACACACTGTGTGTACATTGGTTTCCCTAAAATCCATTTGTGGTCATCGTATATATCGTCACGTCTTAACGTTCATATATTTTCCCGCAAAGTTCTGGAGCAAAAAAGACCGCAGCTTCATAGAATTGAATTAAATATGTCAATGATTAGTAAACTAAATTGCTGGACAATGTTTGGACACTCTTTAAAACAATTATGCCACTAATGCAAACCCTGAGTATAATTGTAATCTGATAATTATAATCTGAGCAAATTCTCACTTATGTCTATTGCGACCTTCATAAAGTAAAACTGACATTGGCACTTCTGAAGTCTAGAAAGTAAAACTGCACAGCACATGAAAACAACAGCTCTCTTGTAAACTAAATATGCCTATATTGGAGGGGCGTTCAAGGGGTTGCATGGGTTGTTTGCAGTTAAAACATTAAAGCATTCTTCATGAACAACAAATGTTTCATAATAAGGATTATCGTCGTCTTTTGTGGGTAGAAAAACTATCTTAAGAGCCCCCCAGAGCTTGCAAGACAGATGATGAACCAGATCAAAAGTTTTAAAGTCCAAGTGCTCTGAATGAAGGCCATGTGCCAGTGCGGTTCAAGGATCTGTCAGTGGCTATATGTTTACATAGACACATTTATTCAGATTAAAAGACTGATAGGAATAAAAAATGATGCATGTACAGACCACACTCAGAATAGTCTGACCCGATCAAGCCCATTCCGATCAATATTTTATTCCGAATTAGAGGGGTGGTTTATGTCGATTGATAATCCAATCAGCGCGCACCAATCAGAGCGCATGAAAACACTTATTCCGAGATTTTGAGCCCGAAGTCTTAAATAGAAATCTAATTTTGGCACAACATTATTTAATGTTTGTTAGTATAGTTTTCTATTTAATTACAAAACTGGATGCATTTTTAGTCTGTATGCGTCAGGCTTTTCTTTAAACAGATATTTGTCTTGGATACCAATATTTATGTAATCCACTCGCAGGCCGGATTGGACGGTTCAGCGAGCCAGTTGCTGATCCCGGTATATGCTGTTCTCGTGAGTTAGAAGAATCAGAGTGAGCGAAAGACATGGTGGGCGCAAATAAATAGCATGTAATTGACAAAGCACGTGCAGATGGTGAAATGCTGCCAAGTCGATTGACTCATTGTTATTTTAAATAATATTTGCACAATTTTAAAAGAGTTAATTTGCATATACTATATGCAAATGAGCCTAAAAGATAAACAACGTCTGATTCCTGAAATCTAGCGCTCATAGCCACATACAGTTTTGAGAAAGCAGGTGTAAATTTGGCGCTCCTATGTGGAAGCCTGATCACGGCCTCAGTAGCACGGAGAAGGCATTGTCATGACAGACAGCGCTGCACCTCCCTACACACAGATCACGCACCGGGGGACGCATTGTCGTCCAAAATTATGCACACTACGCCAACTTCACCAATTGCAAACAACCCAATCTAGACAAAGGATTAAGTGAAATCAATACTGAAAAGGAATAGCACTTACCCCACCATTTGAGACGGTCAACAACAATGCAGCACAACTGCAAGCAATTACCTCAATCACCTTGGATTATCCCTATGAGTCTCCCCAAGCGAGAACGGTAGCAAGACGACTCCTCGGGGATCAAACGCCCAAACACCAAAGTGCTAATCCCCGTCAGAGTTCAGCCGGGATGCGTGCCTCATGTTGGAGCTTAGCATCTATTACCTATCATAATGTTGTCAAGTTTGAGACCTTCAAGGTGGGTGGGGAATCAAAACAGGTGTGGAGAATAAAAAAATGAATAATTCTTCCACTCCAAAATAGCTTTTTGCTCTGCATGGGTTGCAAGCACTAACAAAAACAGGGACAATGTTCATTTTTTTCTGCCATTGTTGAAATTCATATTGGTGGTTGGTGTTGTTTTGCATGACAACACAATGTGCCAGAACAAAGAAAAAATGCAATTAGAAATGGAAACGTGTTCTTTATCCCAATTGAATACAACAATACCATTTGTCATAATAATGAAAAGAGATGGCACCTAATTTAAATATTTAGTAAGAACAAAGATATGCCCTTCAACTCACAGATGAGCCAGTTGAAAAGACAAGTTCACAATAGCACCCCTCTGATTTATTTTGGCACCACGATTTGTTACCTTTAAAGGCCCCAAACCCATTTCCTGTTTGTCTGAAGTACAATTTGCTCTGCCAGTGAGAGAAACGTAGAAATCATCCTTCAGACATAAAATGGTAACTATACACCGGAGCACACTGCCGTCACTGGGGATGTCACTTTCCACAAATCACAGCCAAGTAAGGCTGGATGAAACAATGAATGATTTTATGGAGCTCAATCAAACAAGGTTTGTGTGAGGACAGCAGGATTCATCTGGAGAAAGTGTTAGAGCGTGTTTAAGGAAATCTGCAGGAAGAAGCATTTACTCCACGGCTAGTTTTTTTTATTTCTATTTCTAAACATTTAATGTTAATCAAACGATGTCAGGATAATAACATGTTTTTCATTATTGTAGAAGTTGATAACAGAATACGTATGTATCGCGGCGTCAACTGCAAGCACTGCTTTTGCCGGAATAAAGAAATGAATATGAGATCATTTTTCTGGAATGGGATGAAGTCGCTGACCACTATTGAGGTTACGCAAATCTGTGCATGGAGAGTGGAAGTGGGTAAGGCGAATGTTACTGAAAGGCTGAGAGGAACTCAGTGGTTTCAGGCATATTTCACCTTTGTATCATGTGGACTGTATTTGGACAAGAAGCGGTTGTGTGTGTGTGTGTGGGGGGGGGGGGGGTGCGTGTGTGTGTGTGTGTGTGTGTGTGTGTTTGGTAGTTCTAACTTGACATATGGTCAGATGCAGTGAGGGCAGGGGTCAGAAATCTGTTTATCCCCAGTTAAGCCTCTATCTCGCAACTGTACTGTGCCATGGAGCAGTTCTTTTAAAAATACATCTAGAGATGGCTGATTGTTGAATTTAGTCATGTGTGCAAACGTGTTTTTCCAGTTGAACTTGACTGTAAAATGTTTTATGATGACCAACTAATCAGAAGATGGAAAATTGTTAAGCAGCGTGCTTGCTATTGCTGGCCCTGTGGTGACAAATTTGAAATCTAGTTAGTAAAAGAAACATCTCTAATAGTTGAAATTACATTGGCCAGCCCTACTGATTGAAAACAAACTCACATCCACATGACGCCTGCGAGCAAGCAGTGTAACCAAAAGAGATGCTGTGAAATAAAGAGAATCGACGTCTGCTGTCAAGGTCAATCAGTTTATGTGTGCAGCGGAAGCGGAACGAAGATGCTGCACTCTCGTGTTGCTTACATCCATCACCTGTAGATATTTTGATCATTTATCGTTGGATTCTTTGTAATCAAATATTGATGATTCTATCATTTCTGTTACATGCCGTTTCTTGCGTAGGCTCCTGATTCATTTTCATTTTTCTTATTTTGATTCAATGTTTTACCAGGTAAGTCAATTGAGAACATTTTCTCATTTACAATTCATAGCATAATTTTTTTTCTCAACAGGACTGCTCAGATTTTATTTTGTGTTCTCTTAGTCAAGCAAAACAATTACCTGGCCAGATGTTACCAGGATGAGTTTGAAGGACTCAGTCATAAAAGACCAATGAATAATTCTACTCGCACCACACACACAGATGCACACACAAACACACTCCCTTGCCCCCAAATTATCTGCTCCTTTTGCAGATTTGCTTTTAAAATGGCCATGATCAGAATTTCACGAAATGCTCTGTATAACTATCATAAAATAAATTTTGTGGTTTTGAAGAACTGTTTATTAATTACTGATCAGAATCAATTTAGGGGTAAGGTATAGATAAACCATAGGAACAGGTCCATACATGGCACCTATTTTACATACTTGGCGCAGTAGCGCACTCCGATCTGGATACATCATTATCCATCCATAGTTTTTCATCCTTATTAGGATTACAGGTGAGCTGCAGCATATTGGAGCATGTTTTGGAGCAGAAATGATGCACACATGACTGGTCATACTCACTTTCACACCTACAACAATTTAAACACTTCAATTAACCTTGATGGATGCATTTTTTTGCAATGTGGGAGGAAGCTGGAGGACATAAAACCAAGAGGGCCAGAGTTTGCAAACCCAAATCTAAGAACTGTGAAGCTTTGCTAACCGCTATTTCACCATGCTGCCCAGTTGAATCTCCCACAAAGAAAAACAATTACCCTTTGGCCAATAGAATCTCAAGAGCTGTCAGCTTCTGGGAAATCCATACTACACAGTACGTTTTAAGTGAAAACGGTGAAGATCAACATACACAGAACGTGAAAGGTAAATGTTTCTGTCTGGGTTTGAGTGAGTCATTTGAACTTTTCCCGATCTCTGCTAGGTTAACTTACGCAAGCAGGAATAGGGGAACTAGACTTATATGGAAATTTAAGGGTTAGGGTAGGGTTCGATTGTGCTTGTTCGAATAATTTTATGGAATATGTATTTTCTTTTCAGCATGAATCATTTCCTGGTCTTCTTTGCTTTAACAGAGATCCTACAAAACTAAATATGAAACACATGTCCAAAATGATCTTATACAAGCCCTTCTCTTGTCTTATTGCTTTCCAGGGCAAATATGGTGAAAAAAAATATGTCACCACATTCATTTATCCAATTATGCTGCTCATAACAGATGCTTAGGTCATGCCGTCATGTGGTTTAACATAAACTTATGCTTCGGTCATGCCTTCATCGTTGAGAGCGCACTATCTTCTTTCGTTGCGCTTGCATTTTGATGAGACAGATGGAAAAACTGTAGCGTTTTTTTTTTTTCTCGGAGTTCAATGGAAAACCAAAAAGTCTGCAGTGTTATACACACAAAAATTATCCACAAATCCTGGACTTTTCAAATGGAATACTAAGAACAACATTTCACTCCTCCAAGAGGGAATGTGTACAGTATGTGAGCCATTATTCTCTGTTGCTCTACAACCTGCCAGCTGGCACTGTCCAAATTTAAAATTTAACATTTATTTTTCTACCAGGCTTGGCATTTGCATGGTATGGAGGCAGACAGATTTGCAAAGCATATTTTTTCCAATCATTATTGAATTTCATGGGCAGCAAGTTGATACTCTGGTTAGCACGTCCGCCTCACAGTTCAGAGGGTGCGGGTTCGATTCCACCTCCGGCCCTCCCTGTACGGAGTTTGCATGTTCTCCCCATGCCTGTATGTGCTAATAACAAAAATCCATTACATGGGCTAGTTGAATCTTGGACAAATTATTGTGACAGTAAAACACATGGCATCAACAATTTTTTTGACTTTATACTTTGACCTATTGACTTTATGTGCCAATTAATAATGAGGGTGAGGTGGTCAGAGCAAACTCATTTTCAAGTCACCCCAAAGCTGATGAATTACAGCGGATTAGATTTCATCAGACATCCTGGAGTTGTCGTGAGAAAGGCTGAGCCATCCAGCACAGACATGCTAGGCTTGAACACACAACCAGAAGAAAAAGAACATCAGAAAGAAGTCTATGGAAAAAGGGACGCGGCGAGCGGTTTTACCTATACCAAAACCGCTGAAACAGCTGGCTGGTGCCCCAGTTTCCTCAGCCAAACAGCTGGTGTCCAGGAATGAGCGTTTTAGCTGGAAATACCGACTCAGACTTCAGCTTTTTCAACACTACCTACTGTTACTGTGATTTAGTGCTAGCAGGCTGCTAAGTAACTATCTTCCCTTTTGCCAGTTACAGGACACTAAACCCCCCAGTGGTTGTGGACAGTTTGAGAGCCTGTTCAATAACATTACTTAAGGGCTCCCCTCTGTACACCAAATATGTGAGTTCATGATATTCTCTATTTACCTTCACATCACTGCTCACTGAGGATGATTTAGGAAGCCACTTTTTCCTCATTTCTAAACCTCATCAGGCCAGATCAAGAGCAGCAGTTTTTTTGCTTAAACCTGCATTATGTAACTTATCTTTGTTAAATATTACTACTACTACTACTAATAATAATAATACTAACAATAATAGTAGTAACAATAATAATAATAATAATAATAATTTTCATCCATGCCACTACTAGAGGAGACGATACAATGTTTATTGAAGTCTATCAGCTTTTTCATCATGTGAGATGCCCAGTGACAGTGAAGAAATATCCTATTTTATTTTATAGCAAATTTCTTGCCATGTTGAAAATTGTCTTATTTTATGGACCGACCAGTCTCAGGAAGTTCGCTAGCCATCATTCCATCCCAGAAACGGATTGGCCAATGGCAAGCCTGTTTTCATTAGATTGTGAAACATTGGTCCAGATCTCGTTTGATTGTCTCTTCGTCCACCTTGCTTCTAACAGCAGTGCACAAGTGCGTGCCCAAGACAATGACGCCAAGACGCATCGGCAACCACAGCATCCTATGTCCCCCGGCCCGCCAATAACCTTTACTGAGCAATTAAGTATTCAACTAACCTAACATGCATGCTTTTGGAATATGAGAGGGTGCAGAGTCAGGGGCCAGAGAGAACGTACAAAGTCCACATAGAAACAGTTTCCACCATTCTGCTGTCACTTGTTCCATGTGGTGGAAATGTGCCATTGGTTTTGGGCGGCTGGCAGTAATCATGTGTTCCCACTTTGATTACCAGGCACAATCATGATGGGAAGTTGCAATGCAATCAAAAACCAAGCAGTTAGATTCAGATTATTTCCAACAATTCAATAGAATAGAGAGGTCAAAGGGACTACATTTGAAAACCGGAAAAAAACAACACTCTTTTTTTTTTTTAAATACGAGCAGAGAAATTTAACTACCCAGATGAGTTTTTTCATTATTATGTCACTCCAAGGTGTATTCAAAGACAATTCAAATATGTTGAATTCCTCTGTATCCACTGTTACATATTTAACATGGATCTAAAGGTTCAAGAGCATTCCGTTGCTTTTTTATAATCCCGAGTCTGTTAGTGTTGAGCGAGGGAGTGAAAACGTCAGACTTGCCAACAAGCTGTGTAAGCAATGGCAGGAGCTTCACTAATTGAAGAAAGAGTTTTGGATTTAGTACTGAACCAGAAGCTAGCCTGCCTTTTTTCTGCAGTCTGGAAAAAAAAAAAAAATGAGGACCACACAACAGCATACACAGCAAGGCTGTTTTTGTAACACTATTATCTCAACAGAAGGCCAAAACAATTTCCTCAGATGACATAAAAATGAGGGACACCAAACAAAAGTTGTTCTAAATTCAATGAATGAGCACATAATTCAAGCTGTGGTTTTCTGAAAAAGGAAAAAATGTATTGTTAAACTAACAAACAATACAAACAAGAGAAGAAATGGATTTAATTGTTAAACAAAACTAAATAAGCAGACACACTAACAGAAAAACTCATCGGTGAAGGCTGGAGTTAGTAAAATAAAGATTGATGATTGAAGATTAAACAATAATACCTGTCACAATGAAAAAAAGGATCGCATTATGAAAAAAAGATGTCCTTTTGTCCTCTATTGATTTGTGTTGCCTGTTTTTCACAGTTGCTATAGAACAATGATTTAAAACACTAAAGTGGAGGAACCATGCAAAAACAATTTGAAAAGAGAAAAAACACTTTTGCTCTGCACTTGTACAGCCTATGTTAGAGAAATGTCTATTGACGTTGTAAGGCAAAGTCAAATAATCAAGCGTCCATCCGATTTCCGTAGCTCTTGCCCAAAATACGGTCTGGAGTCTATCCCGAGCTGTCTTTCGCAAAGAGTTGCACGCCAGCACAAAGTAATCAATGAGCGTGAAAATAAATTGTGCAAGACATAAGAATGAGTAAACATTGGTGAATATATTGAGCCCTGTTTCAAATAACACAGACCAACCACAACAAAAGTGCATGCAACTCACAATTCAATTTACTGATTCTATTAGCTTTAAAAACCCAACTTTAAATTACGACTTCTCGATAATTGAGGCTCTAGTGAGGGTTGTGAGGTGTCTGAGCTTTTTTTTACCCCTCTTATTAGAAGACGAATCAGCGTAAATGACCGCCAGGTGAAAAAACAAGAGGGTAGAAGAAAACAAGTAGCTCTGGAAAGGGAAAAGTTGAGAAAGGAGGACTCGGTGGAAAACGATTTAAGAGATGACGGCGGTTCAGTGATACAATAAATCCATAAATAATGAAAGTGTCAAGGAATCTGTGAGCAAAATATGATCGAAAATGACGTGAATCTAAATGGGGCTCACTACTAGCTGTCTCTCATACATCCTCCTTCTGTGTCACATATTTTCCTCTGGCTTTTCTTTTCCCCTTTCTTTCACTCCCCTCTTTCTCTTCATTTTGCTGATCGAGGCTAGAGGAAGTGTTTTTGTGCACAGACTGTGGCTGACTGGAACTCTGTGCCGTCAGCTCCAGAAGCTGAAATTTGAGGAGCTGTACATTATATGTTCCAATAGAGCAACAGTTTCTCTGAGGGGAAAAGGGGGGAGCACTGCTCAGTATTACAGCCATGAAGGTGGTCCCTCTGGTGGTCTCCATGCAAACTGAAGAGTGCCTTTAGAAGATGTAGAAGTGAGAGAGAACATACTGTACTTTCCAAGCCAACATGTCCCATTGGCCCCCATTTGGAGTAATCGTGGGCTTCATGGATACAAAATGGGCTCTGCAATTGGGGTCCATCCAGGTTCCATCTGGGCTCTGAGGGCATGAGCTTGAAATGGTGGGTGCAATCAGGGTTATTTATGGACTATGTGGACATGGGTTAAAACTGGTCATCCACACCTCGGTGCCATGTCTCAGTAAGGGCTTAATGGGCATGTATGGGTTGCAGTCTGCTCAGTGGGTATGGGTCAGAACTGGTCAATCCAGTCTGGGTCTGTTATGGGCTCTACATGGATGAGTATGGGTTAAAACTACACCATTAAAACTGCTCGGTTAAAAAGTTAACCCGACTAGGAAGTTGGGTCCCTTTGACCGAACTTTTGTTTTTTGCAAAAAAAAAAAAAGTTGTTTGTACAAAAAGTTTGGGGAAATCATATCCATCACTGGTAAGATATGCAGGCTAGCATTTGCATCGTCCATGTTCCATAATAGATAACTGTAACAATAATAGGAAAGGCAACGTTTTCATAGTATAATAGCACAATTCGGA
Source organism: Syngnathus scovelli (assembly GCF_024217435.2). Classification (NCBI taxonomy): domain Eukaryota; kingdom Metazoa; phylum Chordata; class Actinopteri; order Syngnathiformes; family Syngnathidae; genus Syngnathus; species Syngnathus scovelli. Next base: position 9,952,996 of record NC_090850.1, on the reverse strand, counting down.
CACAGGGGAACTCAATGCACATAAGTGGTAGTTTTTATATGTAGTATTTTTTACATTGCAGTAACTCTCCCCAGGCTGATGCACATTGTGAATATTTCCCATGAATTGCGTTTTAAAATCGAGCTGTTTTCGATTGTTGTGTGTGTGATTGTGAAAGTTGGCCTGTTTTCATGCTGTACAATCATCTCCTCTGTTTTATTTATGGATCAAAGACGAGGTACAATATGGTGCACAGCTGTTGTTAGGAATGGGGTTACTGACTATATGCTGTCATGCCGAGACAAGCCAAACCACAACAGGGAGTGAGGGGAAGGAAGGAAGGTGGAGGATATTAACGATTTCAAACATTTGAATGTAATAACGCAACTACGCCACAAGAGAGCAGCAAACGGTTACTTATGGGAGGAACTCTAATGTTACTGTAAATGACCTTGACAAACGGTTCAGTGCAGGGGTGGCCAATTATTTTCGCACATGAGAAACTGGCAGTGAAAATAGGATCCAATCCAACTTTCTGGAAGATTATGTACCAAAAGAAGGTTTCTTTTGCAGTTGGATTGTTATAATTAGGAATTATGATAAGTGGTCATTAAAATTGCACCTTTATACTTTGACAGTAATTTTATGCACCAAATATAAGTGGGAAATATAATAGAATTGACACTGATTTGTGAACATTATTGTTGTTAGGGGTAGCCCATGACTCGTGAGGAGAAACCATTCACAGAATGGATGGACAAATGGTAATTGTTAGGCTAAATCTTATTGGCTCTGTTTCCTCCACTGTGCAGGAAATAATTAATATTAGAACCAATTGTCATTTTTGCTAGTCATTTCAAGGGGTCTCAAAAGGTCAAAAATGTCACGAAATATAATATCCATCTGACCATTTTCTTAACCGCTTCTCCTCACCAGGGTTGTGGGCATGCTGAAGCCTATCCCAGCTGAGTAGGCGCGGGACACCCTGAACTGGTTGCCAGCCACAACCTCTGCATTGTGAAGCAGCTGTGTTAACCAGTCAACCACCATGCCATAACGTAATAATATAATCCATCCATCCATCCATCTTCTTCCGCTTATCCGGGGTCGGGTCGCGGGGGCAGCAGCTTTAGGAGGGACTCCCAGACTTCCCTCTCCCCAGCCACTTCATCCAGCTCATCCCGGGGGATCCCAAGGCGTTCCCAGGCCAGCTGAGAGACATAGTCTCTCCAGCGCGTCCTGGGTCGTCCCCGGGGTCTCCTACCGGTGGGACATGCCCGGAACACCTCCCCAGGGAGGCGTCCAGGAGGCATCCTGATAAGATGCCCGAGCCACCTCATCTGGCTCCTCTCAACGTGGAGGAGTAGCGACTCTACTCCGAGTCTCTCCCGGATGACCGAGCTTCTCACCCTATCTCTAAGGGAGAGCCCGGACATCCTGCGGAGAAAACTCATTTCGGCCGCTTGTATCCGAGATCTCGTTCTTTCGGTCACGACCCATAGCTCGTGACCATAGGTGAGGGTAGGAGCGTAAATCGACCGGTAAATTGAGAGCTTTGCCTTTTGGCTCAGCTCTCTCTTCACCACAACGGACCGGTACAGGGTCCGCATTACTGCCGACGCTGCACCGATCCGCCTGTCGATCTCACGCTCCATCCTCCCCTCACTCGTGAACAAGACTCCAAGATACTTGAACTCCTCCACTTGGGGCAGGATCTCATCTCCGATCCGGAGAGGGCATTCCACCCTTTTCCGATCGAGGACCATGGACTCGGATTTGGAGGTGCTGACCCTCATCCCGACCGCTTCACACTCGGCTGCGAATCGTTCCAGCGAGAGCTGGAGATCACGGCCTGAAGAAGCCAACAGCACCACGTCATCTGCAAAAAGCAAAGACGCGATGCTGAGGTCCCCAAACCGGACCCCCTCAACGCCTCGGCTGCGCCTAGAAATTCTGTCCATAAAAATTATGAACAGAATCGGTGACAAAGGGCAGCCTTGGCGGAGTCCAACCCTCACTGGGAACGAATCCGTCTTACTGCCGGAAATGCGGACCAGACTCTGGCATCGGTGGTACAGGGACCGAACCGCCCTTATCAGTTGGCTCGGCACCCCGTACTCCCGAAGCACCCTCCACAGAACCTCCCGAGGGACACGGTCGAACGCCTTCTCCAAGTCCACAAAACACATGTGGACTGGTTGGGCGAACTCCCATGCACCCTCGAGGATCCTGCCGAGGGTGTAGAGCTGGTCCACTGTTCCACGGCCAGGACGAAAGCCACACTGCTCCTCCTGAATCCGAGGTTCGACCTCCCGACGGACCCTCCTCTCCAGCACCCCTGAATAGACCTTACCAGGGAGGCTGAGGAGTGTGATTCCCCTGTAATTGGAACACACCCTCCGGTCCCCCTTCTTAAAGAGGGGAACCACCACCCCAGTCTGCCAATCCAGAGGCACTGTCCCCGATGTCCACGCAACGTTGTAGAGGCGTGTCAGCCATGACAGCCCCACAACATCCAGAGCCTTTAAGAACTCCGGGCGGATCTCATCCACCCCCGGGGCCTTGCCACCGAGGAGTTTTTTGACTACCTCAGTGACTTCGGCCCCAGAGATTGGAGAATCCGCCTCAGAGTCTCCAGGCCCTGCTTCCTCAATGGAAGGCGTGTAGGTGGAATTGAGGAGGTCTTCGAAGTATTCTCCCCACCGACTCACGACGTCCCGAGTCGAGGTCAGCAGCACGCCATCCCCACTGTAAACAGTGTTGACGTTGCACTGCTTCCCCCTCCTGAGACGCCGGATGGTGGACCAGAATTTCCTCGAAGCCGTCCGAAAGTCATTCTCCATGGCCTCACCGAACTCCTCCCACGCCCGGGTTTTTGCCTCAGCAACCGCCGAAGCCGCGTTCCGCTTGGCCATCCGGTACCTGTCAGCTGCCTCCGGAGTCCCGCAGGCCAAAACGGCCCGATAGGACTCCTTCTTCAGCTTGACGGCATCCCTTACCGCCGGTGTCCACCAGCGGGTTCGGGGATTGCCGCCACGACAGGCACCAACGACCTTACGGCCACAGCTCCGGTCGGCCGCCTCAACAATGGAGGCGCGGAACATGGTCCACTCAGACTCAATGTCCCCCGCCTCCCCCGGGACGTGGGAAAAGCTCTGCCGGAGGTGGGAGTTGAAGCTCTTCCTGACAGGAGATTCTGCCAGACGTTCCCAGCAGACCCTCACAGAGCGTTTGGGTCTGCCAGGTCGGACCGGCATCTTCCCCCACCATCGGAGCCAACCCACCACCAGGTGGTGATCAGTTGACAGCTCCGCCCCTCTCTTCACCCGAGTGTCCAAAACATGCGGCCGCAAATCCGATGACACGACTACAAAGTCTATCATCGAACTGCGGCCTAGGGTGTCCTGGTGCCAAGTGCACACATGGACACCTTTATGTTTGAACATGGTGTTCATTATTGAAAATCCGTGTCGAGCACAGAAGTCCAACAATAGAACACCGCTCGGGTTCAGATCAGGGGGGCCGTTCCTCCCAATCACGCCCTTCCAGGTCTCACTGTCATTGCCCACGTGAGCATTGAAGTCACCCAGTAGAACGATGGAGTCCCCAGAAGGAGCGCTCTCCAGCACCTCTTCCAGGGACCCCAAGAAGGGTGGGTACTCTGAGCTGCTGTTTGGTGCATAGACACAAACAACAGTCAGGACCCGTCCCCCCACCCGAAGGCGGAGGGAGGCTACCCTCTCGTTCACCGGGGTGAACCCCAATGTGCAGGCGCCCAGCCGGGGGGCAATAAGTATACCCACACCTGCTCGACGCCTCTCACCGTGGGCAACTCCAGAGTGGAAGAGAGTCCAGCCCCTCTCAAGAGGGCTTGTACCGGAACCCAAACTGTGTGTGGAGGCTAGTCCGACTATATCTAGTCGGAATCTTTCTGCCTCGCACACCAGCTCGGGCTCCTTTCCAGCCAGAGAGGTGACATTCCATGTCCCAAGAGCCAGCTTCTGCAGCCGGGGATCAGACCGCCAAGGTCCCTGCCTTTGGCTGCCGCCCAGCTCACATTGCACCCGACCCCTTCGGCCCCTCCCACAGGTGGTGAGCCCATGGGAAGGGGGACCCACGTTTCCATTTCGGGCTATGCCCGGCCGGGCCCCATGGGCGAAGACCCGGCCACCAGACGCTCGCCTTCGAGCCCCACCTCCAGGCCTGGCTCCAGAGGGGGGCCCCGGTGACCCGCGTCCGGGCGAGGGAAAACAAAGTCCATTTATGGTTTTCATCATAAGGGGCTTGGGTGAGCCGTGCTTTGTCTGACCCCTCACCTAGGACCCGTTTGCCATGGGTGACCCTACCAGGGGCATGAAGCCCCCGACAACATGGCTCCTAGGATCATAGGGGCACGCAAACCCCTCCACCACGATAAGGTGACGACTCGCGGTAATATTATAATAATGTAATAATATAATATAATATAAAACAGTTTTACTGGATCACCCAGATGAAGACTTGTTTACATTATAATTCTGAAAATAATTGTGTTAATATCCATCCATACATAATACATTTCCGCTCACTTGCACTTCTGCAGAGAGGGATGGAACACATGAGACAGGTGTGCTACTTCAGAGTCAGACTTTCTGGTATGTAATACCAACACCCAATGATTACCTCACCTCATTATTAATATGAAATTGGACCAATACACCTTCAATGAATGGCCCATTTTAAAACTTTGTCTATGTATAAGGCGCACCAGATTATAAGGCGCACCTTCAATGAATGACCCATTTTAAAACTTTGTCCATATATAAGATATATACATTTGGCCCACGGGCCAGACTTTGGACACGCCTGCTGTAGTGGCTCAATATTGGTCCATATATAAGGCGCACCTGATTATAAGGCGCACTGTCGGCTTTTGAGAAAATTGGAGGTTTTTAGGTGTGCCTTATAGTGCGGAAAATACGGTATATCAACTACTTTTTTTTCTGCTTAAGAGATTGAAGGTGCAATAATACACAAGACACACATTTGAGCTGTTATCATATGAGTTCTCATTTTGTGCAGATAACACGCAGGTGCCCTTGCAGAAAATGGCATTGATTCTATCAGCCATGCAACACCCGCAGCAGTGTTCAGCATGCCGGGGAGCAAAGTGCGACACACAAGCATTGTGTTTTTGCTGAGTCATTCCGTCCTGCATCGCTCTACCTGACTACCCATTTATAAGCTGCATTAGCCCATCACCAAGACTACTGAGTGACAAAGCAGGACGGCCGCGCGTTGTTTCCTTGCGTGCTTGAGCCATGTGGCAAGGCCGGAGGGGAGGGGTGTGTCCCACAGAGTGCGAGGAAGCTTTTCCCTCTGTTAGTAACCAACAGCACTCAGAGCACCAGCCGTGACTTCACTGCAGCAGCAGGCAGTCAGCCTCTCTCTGTACTTAGTGGGCGAGACACACTACCCTGTCTGTCCCCTCTCTTTTGCCTCTCTCTGTATTCCTCCTCTCTCTCTGCATTTCCAGCAACCAGAGCTACCCTCCTCTCCTCCTCATCACTTTGCCACTCCTGCAGCATCGATCTCTGTTTGAACGGGACATTGGCCTGCAACTCAGCCATTGATTCTGCATGACTGTCACAAAGGTAAGAGATGCTGTGCTGTGTGACTTAATTGTGTTTCAGGATGACTCCTATGATATTATTGGTTCGAGAGCGTGAGCAAGGTAGAGTCGGTGTTGTGGTGTTGTGATTGATGGAGCAAAGTGGGCGAAGATGAGTTGCCAACATGGTTGCAGGTGTTTACACCTAACGCTGTAGTTATGATACAATGGAAGGATGGTCGTTTCTCATCAAGTTTTCATGACCAAACTGTTTTGCCCTTTAAATCCTTAAGATACCCTTTCAAGTCTGCAAAGTTCGGGTATTGTTTGTATGCAACGTAGATGCATCCTTATTTGTATTGCATGCAAACATCCACTTTTTCTAATACTAGCTACTATATCTGTGGATGAAACTCCAATATATATATATATATATTAATATGAGCATTATCTGCATTTGTGGGTCAACTTTAATTTCGCTTGGGGTTGTGGACTGTATATGGGCCTTGGGGCTGAAGGTTACCTATTCTGTGAACAAACAAGTTTGGTGTCAGGCTGAAGTTGAGGGCAGAGGCAAGGATCCCTGTGGTCAACGACTGTGTGCACAGTTGATCTGAGTCTTTACGTTGAGCCAAGATTGTGGTTTGAGCTCAAGACTGCAGCAGCAGGTTGAATCCTCTTAATCAATTAACAAAGTGAGAGAAAGACAGAATGTCACACAGGGAAGAGTGACAGGAAGACAGATAAAGCGAATGAGCACACTTACACCCAGGAGAAGAATTACCCTGGACTAAAATAGATGCCCTAGTGTAGACACAGGACGATGGCCTCAATTGCTCGTTCCTGTATCGAATACCTGCAAGCTGTACACACAGAAATGTTCGTTTGAAGATTGAATTGTCTAGCTAAACACACAGACACATACTCTGCAACTACAAATTATCTTCCTGTGTGTGATCGTGTGGGAGGGCGAAGAGCTGCTGCTGGAGCGTAGGTTCTCTACTATAACAACTGAAATAGGAAAAGGCCATGTGCTCTTTTGTTAGAGAGGAGCTAATGTCAAAATCCGACTCCAGACAGGATGTGAATTGAATTTTTCTTATCTGTTTTGTAAAACAATCAGGCAGCTGGCCCAAATTTAGGATGGAGGTAATATTATTGTCTAAATGTTGATGAGTGGGAACAGCAGGCAAGATGAGAATAAGCTGTTTTCAAGGCTCTGCCTGCCAACAGCCGAGAAGTCACCTTGGGGCAGGATGCAGGATGCAGGACTAGTGCTACCATGCTGACAGTGCTGAATGACCCTCCATCCCTCAGCTCAGCACATACCGACAATACAGCAACACCAGATTTATCCTCCATGATGATTTTCCGTTAGAGAATGTAATATTAGGAGGACACTGCACGGGATGGCACATATTGCATTTCAAGAGGTACTGTAACAATCCCCTACTCTGAAATTGCTTTGAAAATGAAAATCAAAAAGATATTAACTTGACAATCTGTCTTTTAAATTGGAATTGTACGAATGAAAAAGTGAGACTAATAACAATGATGACTCAATTATTAAACACATCAACGACTGATGGAGCAAAACTTTAATGGTTCGCTTGCTTATAATGTAAACTAAAATGTGTCCATTTGAAGCAAAATGAAGTAACTCCCTCCACCTCCACATACAAACACAGTGAACACGCATGAGACAAGCCTGATATTTCATATTTGGTCCGTATTTGTGGATTACACGCAAGACATGATGGGCATGTTTGTGACAGTCGGTACGTGACCCAGTTACAGGGATGAAATGAAAAGCAATGAAATGCTTGCTTCATCCATCCTTTTTTAAAAACTTCTTATCCTCATGTCCACTGTCCGCAAAACAGACTGTTTCGTCTCTGGGACAGAATGCCCATCACTTCAGAATACATACATATGTTTGTTTCTAGTCCATAACAATAAAAAATAATCTGACAAAAGCCAAAAGAATAGAAAGTGAATGAACTGTCTTGTGTTTTAGTAGCAAAATAGGTAGTGCCATGAAAGTAGGTCATTACTTATTTAAATCCATGACCCTTGACTTCAAACGAGGCCTTACTTGGTTGAGTCGTCTCTGAGACAGACAGGAACTTAAGCTTTTTAACCTCGTAAGACTGACACTTTGGTCCACTTTCTTTGGCTTTACAGCTTGTTGCTATCAAAGCGTGCATGATAAATCAAAAACTACATTGTTCGAACCTAACAAGGTGGTTATTGCCATTAGATTAGGGTTTATACAATTAAGTTCCAGACGTACTAAATAGTAATCCTACAAATATATCCAGAGTCATTAAAATGAAAATTATACAATTATACAATACTATTTGTATTGATTTGGCAAAAATAGTAATAGCCTATGTCTATAATTTACATAAATACCACCTTGGCTAAGCCATCTAATGAAATAGAAAAAGGACGGACGGAACACTACTGAGCAGTACTAAAATAAAACAGACCTTGAGTATGGTTAGATCTAAGCCTACTTTAGTGATTTCTTCTGAATGTTCAATTTATGATTTTTTTTTTCTACTGAAGCAGAAATAAGATAAAGTGTTTCCTTGATTGCAATGCATATATACAGCATGTGGTGCCATGAGAATGTTTTGGGCACAACTGTGAGTCGGCGGATAAATAAAAATAAAAATCTGTAGGTGGGCAGATTTCCGCGAGTTTAGTCTATTGGAGATCCTGTGACACGAGTGAAAGAACCATTATCCTCTTTTATGACCTAAATCTGTGCAAGTGCGTGTCGCCATCCTCAAGGTTTCAAAATAAAACCCCGCAGCTTGCATCTGGTACCTTACGTAAGACTAAAGTGGGAAGAAGAACCCCATATGGTGTTCCCAAATTCTTTTACTAAGATCGCGTGATAGTTTCCTCCATTAAAGGCTCCCTTTTGTGCTGATAGTTGCACTCAGTTATCCTCCTATCTTGACATGATGAGCACAACAACACTTTTCTGAATTCCAAAGTGTTTCCGGAAGGCTGTCTGACTATCGTCTGTCTGCAAATCTCTTGTGAGGGAATTTGGGTAGTGAAGGAATAAAGGGGCCAAATTGTCATTCATGTTGAAACCAATTTCTGTTCATTTCACAGCTTTTCAGAAGTGTAAGAAAGATTTGTGGTCAGCTACTGGCACAAAAGGTTGCAGAGAGTTTGAAAGCTGTGATCTGTACAGGAAATGGTCCAGTTCTTTTGTGAAGGCTATTACAGAGAGACCAGTGTGTTATGACTGACAAAGTAGATGGGGATGGACATGACAGACTGACTGTTTCTTCTTTTACTCTTTTAAACACAATGGGGAAATCTTGCTAAAATTGAAGAGTGTCCATTGTCAATCATAGCGGCACTAATGTGTACCCTCCTCTTTAAAGAGCAAACCATCACTCAGTCATCTTTCTTGCTCATGAAGGATGATTTAAATCATTAAGAATGAATAATGAAGGTCCTTGCAAATTGCAAACAGGGTTGCAGTTGTGGCTAAAAAAAAAAAAAAGTCAAAATACCCGGCTAGCAAGATTTGTGCTTAGATCTAAAATTTTTGTGTCTCTCTCTTGAGCTTCTTTAGGGTAATTACGTTTCAGGATCATGTTTGTTTCTAGTCTATATCCAAACCCTAACCAAATGCCTGAGATCGGAAAACCCGAGACATATTTTAGCTTTAATCCTCAAATTAGGAGGAGTACCCTTGAATAATGATTAGAGAGTGGGCAAATACAGTGTGCTCGCCGTTGGGGAAAAAAATGCTTGAGGTCCTCCCTCTCGAGCATAAACACAGATGTTTACATCCAAAGCTTCATCTCCATCCCAGTGATGTGAATGCCGTCTAATTCAAAGTAGCTTTCCAGCTACTGGGTTTGTAATTACATCTCAGCAAATAGCCCAGTTATGATGCCCTTCTGATGACATTCACTCATATGTGCTTTGACAGAGTTTAGAAATGTTAAGCCTCTGCTAGTTACTGTGAAGATGTTAAGATTCTTGCACCCTAATTAATATAACACAAATTCTTTTGATATGTTGCTGCTTGAGCTTCTCATAAGTTCTATTTATATTATTCTTTAATCGATGCTATAAGAACATGACCACGGAAAATCTCAAAGGTCTTTGCTTAAGGTACCTCACGTACGATACATCTAAATGTCATGTGATTTAGCCAAAAGGCTATTGACAACTTGTTTACATGCACACACTCGTTCACACACTGGCACACAATAATCTGCAAGCTAAATCATCTTTTCTTGGAATTTGAAAAAGATCACCAGTGTAAGAGATTAACAATACTAAATCCAGAGTTAATCTTCCTGCTTGAAAAGAGCAGATAACAGACACACGCAAGAGAGATGAATCGAAAGACAAAGTTGTGCAAAAGGGAAGACTAAAACTGTGAGACAAAAGAGGGGGAAAGGCTAAATAGTTGTGAGAAAGCCACAATAAAGATTTCCATACCAGAAGACATTCCGATCTCATGAGCTCATTGCCTGTCAGAAAACGTCCAAATTGCTCACTTTGTGGGTCTGCAAAATCGTACATTTCAAATGTGCATGAAAGGGCTCAAGTGCATTTCCATATGAGATGGGGGAAGCCTCCAATTGGGATGTCACTTACTGGGAATACAATATCATTCAACCACATGCCGAAAGCCTTCACATTATGACAGCGATGGACTTGCCTTTGAATGACTTGAACTAATTGTGAAACACATTCAATGGAATGGTGTGTTACATTTCTTTGTTTTTGTGTAAAGTGGTTGTACACTATTTGCATTTGGTAGAGGGGGAATCATTTGTTAATTTGCATTATTCCCTTTCTTTTCCAAATAGAATGGCCACAGTATGAGGTATGAAATATGAAGTTAGGTATGAGAATGTGGCACACTGAAAGAGATTGGAGGACATGAAGCAGTTCTAATTCAACTCAAACCCAAGCAACGGTCTTTCAGAAAGTGAAATGTTTTTAGACTTTCAGAGAAACCAATGTCCTATCTTATCATGACGCTAGCATTTATAAACCAGGGTGGCTTTTCTGACACTATTTATGGCAACAGTTGAAGATGCACTGATGGGTTCATGCAAAAGCTGCTATGCTGCTGACGGACAATCAGGCTGGTTCTCTCCCTGGAACAGTCGTTGACAGAAAAGTCTTGTGGAATCTACATTATTTTATCCCACATCTCATTCTCTGACAATAGCAACGCTGTATATTCTGCTGTGATGTCATTTTGCACATGCTTATGCAACATCAACTTGGATTTGCCTAGCGTCCAATCGCCAGCTTTTTTTTCTCAACGTCTGGTTGGGTTGTTGATCATGATTTTATTTTGCTTGCTTGACTGCAGATTTAAGAGATTTAAAAAGAAATATACAACACATCTGAACATACATTATGGTCTGAGCTACCAGCATTACAAAGCTGAGTGAACATTAGGGAGTGCAGTGTTGAGCGGGGAAAGGAAAGCAAATCAATGGTGAATGATCCTGGCGCCCACACACACGCATGCACGCATGCATGTGCACACACACACGTACACGCTGAAGTTCAATCAGGTCAAACTCAGCCCCGTATTATGCCGACGGGCTCCGATAGCGGTGTAAATATAGATATTAGCAGGTACTTTCTAAGCAGCACATAATACAATAGCTTTGACTTTCTTCAGCATCCTTTTACTCTTTGTGCTTGTTTTTTGTGTACACAGAACATGTTACACAAACTTATTCATTCCTTTAATGCAAGATTAGTTGTGTTGCTGCTTTAAACCACAGCTTCAGCATGAATTTTGTCAAAGCAGAGATGCTTAAGGCAAGGCTAGTTGAAGGTTAACAAAGTTGATGAGATCATGATCAGTGTGTCAGCAATAGTCAACTCATGCCTCATCTACAGACATTATCATCATCTGTCTGAGAGTTTATAGAGTGTACTGCAGGTCTCAGGTCTGGACTTCACATCTAAAGCACTTGATAGCATCATCCAAAAGGGTATAACAACCACTAAAAAGACACACACGTATACAATAAAAGAGCAAATTTAATATTTGTCCAAAGGGTAATGTGAAATGAGGCTCCCTGGACTGTACTGTGGAAGTCCAGTTGACAGGATGGCAATAACAGATCAATGCAACAGACTGGAAAGATGTGCATGAGTGACCTTTTAATAGATATACAATATCTAACAACAGTGCACAAAATCAATCACTTTTCTATCATGGATGGTGCATAGGAAACTGCAAAAGAAATTAAAATGAAGCTATTTGAAATATAAACATACTGTGTGTACGCAAGCCTTACATTGATAGGAAAATTGGGATCTGACAGCATTAGCGCCAAGATGCACAACTAGAGCCCTCAGACTGCAGAATGGGAAAGTCTTGTCCGGGCAGATGGTCTGGCGCCGGACTTTGTCATGTTTACCCATCTGTCTGGTGAAGTGTCTTCATTCTATCAGTCCATCACTCCATCTTTCCAGACAGTGATGGTTGTAAAGAAACATAAAGTGAAAGATGAGATGAGTCAAAGAAAAGAATGAATTCAGATTGAGCTCAAAAGTGTTCGATTGATGAGCTAAAGATAAGAGTATCCAGTCCATCTTGTTGCTAAAATAGTAGAGCGTTTTTTTTTGGGGTGCGCTGAGCCTCCCAGATTCCCACTTTGACGACTAGGGACTAATTTGTGACTCCCGCATTTTCTGGATTATAAATCGCTCCAGAATACAAGTCGCACCAGCCTTAAAATGCATAATAAAGAAGGAAAAGACATATAAGTTGCATTGGAGTATAAGTCTCATTTTTGGGGGAAATGTATTTGATAATATCCAACACCAAGAACAGACATCTCATCTTGAAAGCCAATTTAAAATAAAAATAGAATAGAGGCAACTCCAGGCTGAACGGTACGGTATGCTAACGTTACATGAACACATAAACAAGGAACTGAGAACGTGCCTGGTAACATATTAAGAGCGATTCAGATAACTATAGCATGAATAACATGCTAACAAGTTTACCAAACTATGTGTGTCGCTCCAAATCAGTAAATCCAGTGAAATCTTCATCCTCTGTGTCACTTTTAAACAACTCCGCTAACTCCGGAGGTAGAAGATGTGGCGCTTCTTCTTCTTCTACGGCGCTTACGTCAGACTCGTCGTCAGTTGCAGAAATGATCACCACAGGCGTAGAGCGCCCTCTTGTGGTTTAGTGTGAAAATAACATGTGAAATTATATAAAAATGTGTTAATAATTTCACACATAAGTCGAGCCAGAGTATAAGTCGTATCCCCGGCCAAATTATGAAAAATAGTGCGATTTATAGTCCGGGAAATACGGCACTAATGGTACTCTTTTCTTTCAGCAAATGCATGTCCGGAACCATTTGACAAGAGAGACTATACTGTATAAGAAATTATATTTGGTGAGGATTTCAGATGGGTCAAAAATACGAGAGTAATTTCACCGAACAATAGCCCCCTTTTTTTCCTCTGTGGTGATGGATGGCTTCTTGGACAGTCATTCTTTGTGTGCTGTGCAGGACGTCATTATTTCCTGTCACAACTAGGGGCAGCTTGATTCCTGAAACATAATTAGCTCTGCTTCGGAGTCTCCTGGAGTTACTTTCTGTTTTTGTTTTTTTTTTGTTTTGTACAGAGAACAGAATAGTCCAAAAATGATGCAGAAAAGATACATGATTTGCACCAAAATAAACTCAGTGCTGGATCTTATCCTTGTTCTCATTGCTGATATAAATACAGAAGTAAATGGGCTTGCACTTTTCTCCCTTTAGCCATTGAAGCACTTGAACACACCATTCATTTAGTGATGACAGCATCAAGGGCAACCAAAAGTCCAGCTTGCCCAGGAACTACTTGACATAGACTGATGATCGCACTCATAGCCTTAAAGTACAATGATGCTCACTCCACTACCAGAGCCAAGAGTGAAATTTTCTCTCCAAGAGGGCACCTTAAAAGATGTACCACTTTTGAAATAGAAGAGTAGAAGTGGTCAAGTCGCCCTAGAGGGACAAGAAATGCATATGCATTGCTTTGACTGTGCAAAAAGTTTGATAATCATACACAGCCAGTTCCCAAGGCAGAAAACTATTCCGGCCAAATGGTAACACTTCCTGTGTGAATGAGCCCATTTCACACTGTGCCAAAATCTGAATTTGGCTAAAAGAGTGACAGCATTTCTCTTTGTGAGGTTTAGTCCTTACTGCGAAGGGAAGTTGTGATAAATGACTGCATAATGTCACTGTGAGGGAGAAGAGGCAAGCCAAAACACGACACTGGGCGGCCTTGCTACATTTAAATGACCCGAGGTATTGACATGCTGTGGATTTCTTTTGTGTGTCAGATGAATGTAGGATGTCAGATGGTCAAACTGACTCAGTTGGGGTACCCCTGATGATTGTTTTGTTTTCCCATTTGAAATAGCTTAAAATCTTTTGGGTGATGTTGATGTGGCTGTTAAAGGTTACACATCTTTTTGACAATTTGGTTAATGTATTTAATTACATTGAAAAATACATCTTAGGGAATGTGTGACTTTTAAAGCTGTTTTTATTTTTTAGAGGGGAGGGATATTAACTTGCGGTGTTCGCCCTGTGACAGGGCCTAAATGTCTTAAGAATATCAAAGGATATGCAATAATTTCACATGGATTTAACTAAGCTGTGGATTTCTTTTGTGTGTCAGATGAATGTAGGATGTCAGATGGTCAAACTGACTCAGTTGGGGTACCCCTGATGATTGTTTTGTTTTCCCATTTGAAATAGCTTAAAATCTTTTGGGTGATGTTGATGTGGCTGTTAAAGGTTACACATCTTTCTGACAATTTGGTTAATGTATTTAATTACATTGAAAAATACATCTTAGGGAATGTGTGACTTTTAAAGCTGTTTTTATTTTTTAGAGGGGAGGGATATTAACTTGCGGTGTTCGCCCTGTGACAGGGCCTAAATGTCTTAAGAATATCAAAGGATATGCAATAATTTCACATGGATTTAACTAAGCGCCACAAATTATGAAGCCCTCTTTAGTGGGGAAATATGACAAATTCCCATGAGCAAGCAGCAGAAGTCATTTGGATGAATGCAAATGTGCATGACATGCAACATAATGAAGGCACTGCATCTTTCTAGTGATGCACTGTTGACATAGTTTAATACAATTCTCCAGGGGCCCACTTAGTTGGAAGATTACTACTTCAAATCAGTCAAATGAGTAGAAGTGTGTGCTTTGTGAAATGTCAGAGGGCTACATTGATACATGAAGCCATGTTAACATTTAAAATGAGATGGAGGAGGTTGATTGTGGCAAACATTTGCAGTTGGTTATTATAAAAAATAGATGCTTTTCCAGGGCTATAATGGTGACTCTGCTCGGGCTGGAGCAAGCAGTAGAGCACAGGTGTCAAACTCAAGGCCCGGGGGCCAGATACGGCCCACCACATCATTTTATGTGGCCCGCAAAGACAAATTGTGCATCAAATTCGTGTGTCATTACTAGAATTGCAAATTGTCTTCACTTTTAATATCATTTTTTTAAAAATATTTTACCAGTTTTTACTCATCTGATTTGAAAACGAGTTATTTGTCAGTTTGTTTTGTAGCTTTTACTGTATATAATATGAGGTGCTCATACATTTATTTGGGTTGGCAGTCATAATGAACCTCCGAAAGAAGCTATGACTACAATGCGGCTCGCGAAAAAAATGAGTTTGACACCATTGCAATAGAGTATGTAGATTTCAACAGCTGACTCAATAAAGAAGGTGGATGTCTGACATCCGAGTGTATCAAAGCAGCTTTGTGACGACAGTATGGATGTGAAGTACTGTGCTTGAGTGCAGGATTTTCATTTTCCCTTCATAGTAGATCATCAACTCAAAGTGCTCTGATCGGAACGGCTTAAAATACTGAACAACATTGAATTTGTGCGCCTCACAAATCTTAGATTGCCTCAACCTTTAAATGTAACCAAGCCATTTTATCAGTCGCTATCTGACAGTACGAGAGATCGTCCGTCCTTTCTCACATTGATTATTTTTACCACTTTATGTGACTTTTATCAGACATACACAGAGGGGACAGCCCACCCTGCAACTGTGGCTTTGTTTAATGGAAATGATTTCAATCATGTTTACTTCAAAAAAGATTCTCAAAGGACAGTGAAACATTTCTCCATGTGAGCTATTAGAAGTTAAGACATTAAAAGTGTGCCAATTGGGTGTGTTTGGAGCAGAAGCGATATGTAGGGGATTCCACAATTCCAGTAGCAAGGTGTGAAGTTTACACCATCCACCCACACCTTTGGTGAATGTGCACACATCACAGCTACAGGTGAATAAACACAGCTGTGAGAGAAGCTTGTGTGTTTGGGCTGGCATCTATGTGTGAATTAATTTGTGCAGTGGCTGTAATGAGTAAGGCATTCAGTGAACTTATGTACTTGCACATTATAATTTTAACCCTATTGATCTTTTTCAGAAATTGTAAAATTACAATGACTCTAGGTTGAAGCCAACCAAAATATATCCTACTGAAGTTGTCTGGTCAGCTCAATTGCCAATTGTAAAACAATTTTGATTTTTGAATTAACTTTTCACCCAATTAAAATCTTAGCTGTAGGTTTCTTTTGTTAGCATTTCGTATATTATACAGTACCGTATTTTCCAGACTATAAGGCGCATCTAAAAACCCCAAATTTTCTCAAAAGCCGACAGTGCGCTTTACAGTCCGGTGCGCCTTATATATGTACCAAATTCCTAAATTTAAACTGGCCCGAAGCATTGTGTCATGAAATCAATCATAAGTGGCCCGCTGAAGACTATGAATCATGAATCAAAAAGACTATGGATCATTATTTTGTGATTATAAAGTAATTTGTTGCGTCTGAAGTTGAAATAAAAAAGATAAAGAGGAGAATGATTTGATTTGGATTAAAAATCTGACATGATGCATTAATAGTGCGCCTTATAGTCCGGTGCGCCTTATATAAGGACAACGTTTTAAAATGGGCCATTCATTGAATATAGTCCGGTGGGCCTTATAGTCCGGAAAATACGGTACACGTGTTTAATCTCCAATATGTTCTTTTGATGTTAGATGTCATGGCGCTCGTCCTACCGAAGCTCCAAGTTTCGAAATGTCTACGGAAAGGTAGGCAGTCGGGAGCACTGCTACGATGGAATCCCCATCACCAAGAATGTCCACGACAGCCACTTCTGTGCCGTCAACTCCAAGTTCCTGGCTGTGGTCACTGAGAGCGCTGGTGGGGGCTCATTCATCATCATTCCTGTTTCCCAGGTAACACTCGTTGGTTAAGCTAGATGCTACATGGGGAATGCAATGTAACTGAGTTTATCTCTGAGGCCCCCGACATTGCAAAGCAACATATGATTTCATGTTGCTTTGCAATGTCTGGGGGGGTCATAGAGACAAATTCAGTTATGATGCGTTGTTGTTGGGTATTTTTTGTAATGAGGAAAAAAGGAAGAAATTAAATGGATGGCTTACTCATGTTCAGACATTTGAGGAACGACATCTGCATTTTTACAATCAGAGCGTGAGCAGCTCATTGGCACTTTTTAGGTTTTGTATGGAATAACATTCATTCATTCAGATAAAAGACAAAATTGTAAAATCCATCCATCCATTCATCCATCCATGCATTCGCTAAAAATGCATAGCGAAGTGGCCACTGTATGGGAAAGTGTGTTAAAGTGCTGCTTTGAATGGAGAAAAACAGATGTAATTCAAGTTATGTGGCCATTCGTTTCAACAGATTCCAATTTAATTCAAGTCTCAAGATAAATCTAACTTTCACTTGCACATCAAGATCAGACACAGTTTCACATGTGCTAATTCAGACATTATGATGTCTGTTAAAGACATACGTATATAGTCGTCCAAAATAATGGAAAATTCAGTCCTGTGACAGTTTTGAGTTTCATTTTAGTCTACTTTTAGGTTTCCTATATATGTCTATATGGTTGCTCATTTGTCACCACTTAAAATTCTGCAGTTTTGCATGTATTTTGAATTCACAATGAATGTGACTGAGTAAATAGATAATTATTTGAAAACCTCACTTGGATTTCATGGGAAATGACACAGGTCATCACTTTTTCTGCAATTCCCCTCCCCACCCTTGTCCCTGAGATGTTATGGGAATGATGACAGACGTACTAAAATACGTAAGTTGTTATACAGAGTGATAAAATTGACTGACATGGGTTGGTACTGTAAATGCTTTAAGTCTCCAAAATGTGTTAATACAAAAAAAAAGCTTTTAGTGCAACACCATTTTTTTCCTCTCCTGATGCTGACACCAAGGTTATGTCCTTCATCGAGGCTGACATATTATGATGACAGCCACCCCTCAGACAAAACCACCAACAGTGTGCTGCCAGTACCACCTGGTGCACCCAGGAACCCAGAATGTAGAACATTGGCTCACTAACACCTGAGACATGGAGTCTTTCACCCACAACATGGCGGCAGTGTGCCCACCTATTGTTTTGCTTCAGAGACAAGCAGCTGTGATGCTTTTCTACACTGAGGAGCAGCAGCATGCCCGTGTCCATCTGATAAACTACAGCAGCAGAATAGCAATTAACCTCCAGAAGCATGACTCATCATATTCCTTTTAGTCTAATTGGAAGTGGCTGGCCATGTGGGAGAATATACCTTGGAAGATTTATAACCTGCTCTGAAAAGATTTGCAGACTTTTTAAATTAGAATGTAAGAATATGAAACTATAAAATATGAAAAAAACTATTTCTCATGGTGGCTTTCAGTGAGGATGATGATTAAGGAATGTTTAATTCAAAACTGAGCTCCTTTAGAATTCTGACTTAGCATCACTCCCATAGCCTCTGTCTTGTCTTTATAGTATAATAAAAATGTCCTCCCTATGAAATACTTTGCCATAGAAGTATTAGAATGCATTGCGATGGACACTGTTGCATGTTTTCACTGTTGTGAACTTTCCAATATGCTTTTACGCCATGTCAACTTTGATAGCGTGTTAGGGTTGATGCTCTTTGCTTCTAATAAATTTTAATAACATAAGTGAGGGTACTCGACAGACTGTCAAAAAATGTGCCATGCTCATTCTCACAGTTCAGAGAAGACAGTGCATATAATGACACACACACAAATGGAACAATCACAACCCTGATTTGAGCGAATGTGACGTAACACAAATCTCTCAGGAATTAAAAAAAAGGAGGTCAGTGGACTAAAGTGACATCAAACATTTATGACGTCACTCACATCAGTTTACCAGTGCCTTATTATTGTAGCTCAGTGCCCCGCAGTGGTCACAATGGGTTATTGCAACAACAAGTCCCCCACAGTTTTTTATGTAGATTTTGTTTTATTTTCACTGCTGAGAGTACTTAACATAAATGAGTACATTGCCCAAAAGATTTCTTGGAAAACTTATTTGATAAGACTAGAAAATAATGTGCTCATTCATTCATCATGCATTAGATATCTGTATTGTACATACGTATATGACCATGAGAAAAGCAAATATCCATCTTTCCCTCTCTTCAGTCAGGCCGTCTAGACACTCACTACCCAAAGGTATGCGGGCACCACGGCAATGTACTGGACATCAAATGGAACCCCTTCTTTGAAAACATCATAGCCTCATGCTCGGAGGACAGCTCGGCAAGTGACCTTCACCACTTTTATTTGATCCTTTTCATCTGATTGTTATTGAGCATGCTCAATTCAAGATTTCCTTTTTGTCTCCGGAGGAAATTAGTCCCAGATATGCAAACGTTTATGTGGAACACAATCCCTCCAGTCCCCATCATTCCCATCTTTGCCTGATTTAGCAAGTGTTAAACCGTATTATGCCTTTTTCAAATGCCTTTTACTGGTTCAATTCTTCTTGAAGGTACTGTATCTAGTTACCTGAAAGGCATTTAAGGGATGTACATTTTCTAGCTGCTCACTCACTAGCATCTTAATACACTGATTGATCCTGCCTATGATTTATGTTATCTTGCACTTCAAACCTTAGATTTATATAAATGCATTATTGCATAACTCCGAAAATCACATCACAGTGAAAGCATGATAATGTAGCATGTTGTGCTATGTAGTAGTTTCACAGATGATGAATAATCCCCTCTGGTCATGATGGTGTTTTCAGACATAACTGTAATCCAGTTTAATCTAAAAGCCAAGTCCTACACTAAATAGGGCATCTCTGTTTATATCATAATAAAGACCACAGAATAAAATGGGCCCTTCTCTAATAATAATAATTCACTTCTTGGTTTGTGTTTCTATTAGCCTGTCTTATGACGCAGTTTGGCATGTGAATATGATAGGTGCGAATATGGGAGATCCCGGACGGCGGCCTGCGGCGTAACATGACCGAGGCAGTGCTGGAGCTGTACGGTCATAGCAGACGAGTGGGTTTGATCGAGTGGCATCCTACCAGCAGTGGCATCCTATTCAGCGCTGGCTATGATTATAAGGTATCACGTCATACTGCATTGACAACACACAATATATCCACTATGCAGTCATAAAATCATTTTCTTTTGACTATGCATAGAGGAAACAAATAAAACCCCCAAATTGTATTCCTTGTTTATTTCTTCCTGAGGACAATTTTTTAAAATGCACTTGGGACCGCACACCAGAAAAAGGCAGACACACAAATATTTAGAGATAAAAAGTAATTTTGTCATAGGTGACATGGCATGACTCCTTGTGTGTTGCTCCAAGTCAGCAAGAAGTTCTCTCAGATGCCCTAAAACTGCAATGCTGACTCAATGATTTTTTTTGTTGGCATTTCAAATATGTTTTCATGAGTGGAAACATTTTCCCTGCCTCCTCACATTTTGTCTGCACTATACTGGCTGGTTTGTACACACCGATTAAAAATAAATCAGCCAGCGCAACTCATCTCAGGTTTGGTAGATCACAATGCACATACAAAATTCATCAATTTACTTCATACATACATCTACATCTTGCAAAAAAAAAAAAAAAAGTTTGAGTGACACAATCCTGGTTAGTCAACCAAATTCCACATTTGTTTGCATGTGCAATCACGTTTGTGAGTGTTGTCACAGGTTCAAGCCTTTACTTTAATAAATCAAGATCTTGGTCTTTTGCCAGAGGCCATTAATTCAAAGACATTAAAATAAGCTATGAAGTCCACTCATATCCCTTTCCGTCAGATCCTGATCTGGAACTTGGAGATTGGAGAGCCAGTAAAAATGATTGACTGCCATACAGACGTCATCCTTAGCATGTCCTTCAACACAGACGGCAGCCTGCTGGCCACCAGCTGTAAAGACAAGAAGCTGCGAGTCATTGAGCCGCGCTCTGGCAGAGTTCTTCAGGTAAGTTAGACAAAATGAGGGTAGAAAAGCCCTTTAAATTTTCAATAGTACTTGGAATCAAAATGAAAACTGATCCCCAGATAGGATTGTTGTAGTTTTTCATGCAACAAAGAAATTACATGTGATTAGTTAGAGCAGCTCCAACACTTCACTCCGCCATTGTGTTCCTCCTCCAGCAAGCCAGCTACAAGAACCACAGAGTAAACCGAGTGGTATTCCTGGGCAACCTCAAACGGCTGCTCACCACAGGTGTCTCTCGATGGAACACACGTCAGATTGCTCTTTGGGATCAGGTCTGCTAAACCTCCGTATGGCGGTTTCTGAGTGCGAGAAGCAAGCGTGTGCGTGTCTGCCTGAGATTGCATCAATATGTGGTATGTTGATCTTTCTCAGGAGGATTTGTCCATGCCAGTGATGGAAGAGGACATAGATGGTCTCTCAGGATTGCTGTTTCCTTTCTATGACTCGGACACTCACATGGTGTACCTGGCAGGCAAGGTGAGAAGATCCCACTTCTGTCTCACCCTTGGGTGTCGCCCAAAGAATGGGTAGTGGGATGCATATCCTCAACTTTGACAGAAAAACAAAAATTCCAACCCACCCACTAGTAGTAGACATTGGATCATTCTGGGAAAGATAGTGGTGGTGATCAAATAAAAACCATGGAATTTTTAGAAATGCACCAGAAACCTTTAAAACGGTTGCCTCATTCTAGCTCCTAAATCTTCCCTCAAAGTTGTACTGATAAAGCATTCAAGACTGCAGTAATTGTTTTCATTTCTGTTGGTTCGCTTCAAAACCTTTGACAAAGGAAACGTGGAAAACGGTCAACAGCGTTCAGAGAGTCGTTACATGCCTCTGTTCTGTTCTTGGAGTCAGACTCAAAATGTCAACTATTGGATTCAAAAATATTGCATAAACTCATACATTTTATCAAGTTTATTTATTTATTTTTTTCACTAGGGAGACGGCAACATCCGTTACTTTGAGATCACTACAGAAAAACCATTCATTCAGTACCTAATGGAGTTCCGGTCCCCGGCCCCACAGAAAGGATTAGGTAAAGAAAAACCTTCTATCTACTTCGTAAAAAAAAGTGACCTTGTAAAGTAAAAAGGTTTGATCAAAAAGTAATGAAAGATAAAGAGTCACGTCAAACGAAACCCCAATTTGTCCAGTTCTGCTTTCACCTTTATTATGTCACTCTTCATTACAGGTGTGATGCCAAAGCATGGTCTGGATGTGGGAGCTTGCGAAGTGTTCCGCTTCTACAAACTGGTCACCCTGAAGGGCTTGATAGAGCCGATTTCAATGATTGTACCAAGAAGGGTCCGTGAGAATCCCAAGGATCATCATTTTTGAACCCTCTGCAATAATAGCAATTGTGAATTCACTCAAAACTGATTTGATGTATCCGTCTTACAGTCAGACACATACCAAGAAGATATTTACCCAATGACGGCGGGAACGGAACCTGCACTCTCAGCTACAGAGTGGCTCAGTGGCAACAACAGAGGTAAGGAACACTTTGGATTTAAAACTCATTGTTTGTCAATGTTCTGAGTTTGTGATCTATGACATCACTGCATGGATTCTTTTCTGCAAACAGACCCCGTCCTAATGTCCCTGAAGGATGGTTACCACCGACCAAACAAGTTAGTGTTCAAGGCCCCAGTAAAGGAAAAGAAAAACGTGGTCGTGAATGGCATCGACTTGCTTGAAAACATACCACCCAGGACAGAAAATGAGGTAGAAGATAATTCCCAAATAGGCTGTTTTTGTCTTAATACAGTGCTTCTCATTTATTTCCTGTTACACCCCGCCACACACACACTGAACATGCACTACAAAATGAGAGCTTAGTCTCAGAAAATAGAACCAAATAGCAAATAAAACTGCGCATAAACAAGCATGTTAAAGGTAACGTCTATAAAACCATCTCCAAGCAGCTTAGGTTCCTGGGACTACAGCTGCACATATTACTCGAAAATTTAAGATCCATGAGACTTAGCCAACCTTCCAAGATGTGGCTGCTGGAGGAATATTCCTGACAAATTAACGAGACAGATAATACAAATGCTAAGAGCCAGAACAACCTCAGAAGAAATTAAAGGTGAACATCAAGTTACATCAACGTTAGATCATAGTAGCCTTTATATGTGGACTTCATGGGAGATGACTAAGAGGACACCACTGTTGAATATAAATCATGACAAACAAAATGCCAAACTGCAAGTTGACAAGCCACAAAACGTCTGGAAGAACGTCTTACGCACAAAAGAGACATAAAAGGAACTTTTATGCAAAAACTACCAGCTCTATGTTCATGAATGCAAAACTAAAGAATACTAAGAAAAGAACATTGTTCCTACTTTGAAACATGCTCGGAGGCTGCTTTGCTTCATCTGGCACGAGATGTCTTGAGACTGTGCATGATACAATGAAATCTCAAGACTATAAAGGACGAAAAAATGAGCTGCACAGTCAAAAAGCTGGGTCCCAGGCGCATGACATTAGTACTGCAACAGGACAAAGCCCCAAAACACAGGCAAAAACAGCCACTACGAACAAAAAAAAAACACGGTATAAAACCTCTGTGGAAGGAGCAGAAACGTGTCTGCAGAAAGCACCCTCCAAACCTGAGACAACTGGAGCAGTTTGCTCAGGAAGAATGTCCGGTATCGGTATTGACCATGCTTGTTTGACAATTTCTCTTCCAGATAATTCTGTTGAACTGCGATTTATAATATAATGATAATGAACATTCCTAATTTGCTATCTCTTTTTTTCTCTCTCCAATGCAGCTCCTGCAGATGTTCTTTCGGCAGCAGGATGAGTTGCGGAGGCTGAGGGAGGAGTTGAGCACTAAGGACGTGCGAATACGCCAACTGGAGCTGGAACTCAACAACATGAAGAATTTGAGCCCCAACAACATTTGACCTCTGACAAAGCCGCCTGCTTTGCCTCGAGTTTGGACCTCCAAAAAGCTTTGGGGCGTTCCTCCATATTTGACCTTGTAACTCCTGCTGCCCTGCCTCACTGAACATTTTTTTTTTTTTTATTATGGTACCTTAATATTGTAATAAAGGCAAATATGTTACACAACAGAGTAGGGGTGATTGATTGTCACACTGAGGGAAAGATCGCAATCAGTAAAATGTTAGTTTACTTATGAATTTATTGGATTGATAAAGGTGATGAATTTTCTTCCATTCGTTAAGACTCTTCTCTTACTTGCAGCTAATAGGTTCTCCCCCAAAGTGCTAACAAGCCATTTTTTATTATTGGAGCCAAATTGGTGGACTAAATGCAATTGATGCATATTTTTCATCAAGGCCTTAAACAGTACTGCAGCTTGTCTCCAGGGAGCTACAGCATCATCTCAAAATGGCCGACATGTACTTGTGTTTATTACTTCTGTTACGACTGTTCAAATACGAGGCATGGGAACCTTTGTTTTGTAAGGGAACATTTGTTGAAACTTATGTATTTGGTTTCAGGGCTAACTACTATTTATTTGTTGCTTTTTTTTCCTCATATTGTTTATGACGGTGACAAGGCAAGTAATGATTGTGATAATTGATTTTGCTGAATGTTTACATGTAAATGTTGCAGGATTGTTGTGGAAGTGGCCCTTTAATGGTTTTTGACAATGCCACCATAACTGCAGACAAGGTAGATATGTTTATAGGTAGGTATTGTATTCTCAAAACTAATTCCTTTAGTTGTTAACTACAGTGTATCACGGTTACTATAAGCCATGTTGACTACAAGTAAATGTCTAATTTTGCTCTGCCTCTAATAGTAAAAAGACATGTATGATAACTTTAAACCACATGTTGTAAAAGCTTATATAGTGTTCTCCTCTTTTGACTGAATAATAGCCATAAAACTTGTTTTTTTCTTGGCAATTATTAAACATTTTCAAACTGATCCTGTCATTCATGGTTATGGAAAGAGAAAAAGTTACATTGGTTACAGTATATGTGTAACACGAATGAAATGTGAACCTCCAATGTGGTTTAGTAAAGGTCGATTCTCCTACGCAGATTATAACTTTGAGCATTTCTTGTGTCAATGATTGTTACACTTTTGCATTGCAGAATCCTATCGGGTGAGTATAAACTCAAACATTCATATACAATTATCCAAATTTAAACATTTTTTTTAGTGTTGAATAAGTCTCTAATTATTGCATAATCCAGTGAGATCCAACATCAGAGCTAAATAATACACCGCAATACATTATAAATGAATAGGTCTCAATCAGTGGGTCACAAAACTGATCAGTGTTATCTTTTATTAAACCTCATTTAATTGTACAAGGGGTCGACTTTAATTTGCTATGTAGCCAGTTACCCCTGAAGAGGTGCATGAATGAATGGGAGTATACGACACGGTGACATTAACATTATACAGGCTGCATGTTCATCAGATTTAGAGATGAAGAAGAAATTGATCATGTTGGGGGGGTAAAAAAAATCAAAGCTCCAAATATAAATAAACGGCTTTTATTGTTGTAAATGGGAAGAGGACAAACAATTTGAAAGGGTATTGAAGGCCGATTTGACCAGGTTGTGTATTGTGAAAATTTAAATACTGTAAGAGAGGTTAAGTTCGCTGCACATAGAAGCAGTTTTAACATTCATGGCCCAACCAGACTTTGGCTGTACTCCCAGCACATTTCTAAATAGTGTCTAATAGTTTGTCACAGACAAGAATATGGACAGACACAGAGATA
Organism: Syngnathus scovelli; assembly: GCF_024217435.2. Taxonomy (NCBI): domain Eukaryota; kingdom Metazoa; phylum Chordata; class Actinopteri; order Syngnathiformes; family Syngnathidae; genus Syngnathus; species Syngnathus scovelli. Next base: position 9,927,282 of record NC_090850.1, on the reverse strand, counting down.
ATTCTGATTATGAATTATTCACCTTTCTGGCGAGATTATGTTTAAAAAGTAGTGTTAAAATCCAAGAGGTTTCACACTGCCCGTTCTGAGTAAAGTAGAATACATCATTCACATCTTACAATGTATGGGTTCACATCAGTTCTGCTGCTATCAGTGAGAATACAAAAAAATAGATTTGGTCAATATTTACAAGAACACGTAATATCCGAACTATGAAAGCTTAGATTTTGACAAGGGTCGACTTTTGCTATAATTTAAATACCTCAGAGGGTCACCCTCAGCACATGGTTAACGTCAAGATAGCATAGTACACATGGTTTATTTCTAGGAAATAAAGTATACTCTAAGTCAAAAATAAGACAAGGGGACAGATTACTGGATGGGATCCCGGCTCACATATCTGAAACTACGACTCAGAACTAGGCATGCGTTTTCGCTTGTTTTAAAATGGAGGTCTTAAAATACATATGTATTCACAAACGGGTCTCATACAAAGAGTGAGAAAACACCCCAGGCAACTCTTCAAACGTTTATCCTTGCCAAGCTTATAAAATATGTGTCTGCAAAGTAGTTAAAAGTGGACTGTAAAGATCTTCAAAGGTGCAGCGCTTGTGACAAAAGGGCAAAGAACCAAAGCTCTCCTTCTGATGGGAGAATCACTTGGTTACCGGGAAGAGACTGGGACACACAAGTTCAAACAGACCTGCAAGTTCAAATGACACCTCAATCATCATCGTCGTCATCGTCGTCGTCGTCATCTTCTCCTTCTTCATTCACTTCTCGTTTTCTCTTCTGACCCCGGTCTTGTTCTATTGCAACAACAGTCAAATTGTTTATAATGCCAGAAGACATTTAACAGTTTTTCCTCTTTCATTCAAAGAGCAACTCTGCTTTTTGTTGTTGTTCTTTTTTGTCATTCAATCCTACTTACGCTCTTCTGCTTCCTCCTCATCATCTACTTCTTTGTCATTCAGGTCCTCCTCATCTTCCTCCTGATGATCAGAATGTCTTATTTAAAATAGAACCCCCTTTTTCGTACAAGCAAGGACTTTAAATAAAACTGTGACACATAGTAATTCAAGATTTCATCATAACATTTACAGCAAAAACACCACACTGACTGTATTTTGCAAGTTACCTAAAAGCAGCTATAAAAAAAAAGATTTGATTAAAAATATTTCAATGATAATTCAAGTCTGACTTCTCCACTCAGGCCAGCCTCTTCATTCTCCTCCTCATCATCATCTGCCTCATCTTCCTCTTCTTCTCCTGATGGTGCAGCGTCATCAAAATCCTCTTCATCTGGGTAAAACCAAGGGCTCTCAGCAAAATGTACATGTATGTAGCGGTCAGTCCCGTAGAACTGCTTGAATGTAAATGCGTGTCAAACATACCGTCCTCCTCTTCATAGCTGTATTCCCAGCCTTCTGCGTAGAGCTCGGCGTCGGAATCCGGCGCCTCTTTATCGTTTTTGTCGAATCCGTCCAGATAGGTGAGCTGTGGTAGCAGCTTGAAAACGCTGTCTCTGTACTCGCTCAGGTTTGTCACCTCACACGTGAACAGCTCAAGACTTCTCAGGGACCCCAGATCTTTCTGTCAGAAGGACGAGTCTTATCAATGGTGGAGCATGTATGGAACAATATATGATGTGATTAAAGGGAGTATTTATAGGTAATATTGACTTTTGACTTCTTTGGTTTAGATGCAAATAGTTGGGTGTTTAAAGTATCTGCCCATCAAGTTATTTTCAGTAACAAAAGCTAAAGAAATATCTACAACTGAAAAAATACTTTAAGGAAATAAAATAAAAATGATCGTGCTTGGAAAAAAAAAAAATCACTAACTAGGGATTAATCTGTAATTATACAAGGGCATTAACCTGCTCATGCCATGGTCCCTTGACAGCAAAAATAATAAATGAAACAACCACTTCAAGTTCAAACATTTTGTAGTCAATATAGAAAGTTTTATGAACTTTTTTTTTCCTTTCCCTTGCAATACCTGAGAACTTGACTATAAAGGGTCACTCCAATCCCATCACTTCTTACAGGAATGTAAATGCTATTCAGTACTCAAATAGATTGTAGTTTAACAATGGTAATAACAACTACATATATAGTGGTCACAATTTTTATGATTACACATTTTAATTCTGCTTTGTTCTGTCTTCAGGGTACTTCATATTAACTTATCCAAAAAAAAGATGATTGTGTCAGGTTTGCTCGTATAATCTAACAACTAAGTTTCTAGTTTATTATTATTATTAAAATCAGGATAGCATAGTACACATGGTATTTTTATTTCTAGTCTCACAATGTCATCTGCAAACATTATAGACACTCTTGTCTGATCTCATCTGTCAACTCAGCCACATTGGGTGTGCAGCCAGTACATTCTGAGTGCCGGTCCCAAGCCAGGATAAATTTGGAGGACTGTGTCAGAAAGGGAATCTAATGTAAAACAAGCCATTCATTGCATGAGAAAGTTTCTTGTGGTCCTACGCAAACATGGAAGCTATAAAAAATTATGGAATTTGATTTAATAAATTTCAATGCAGTTTTCTGAGCCAATCAGTTTGAACACCATGGTATAATTTCCATGCATGTGTAGGAACCCAGAAAGTTTCTCAGGCAATGATTTGGCAGCTAAAATGTCAGAAGCTCTAGAGCATAGAACCACTTTGAAGTGATGTGGGAAGCATTTTCAGACAAAACAGTCAGATTTCAGCCATGTTTAACTCACCAGTGGTTCAATGGTGCTGAGGTCTTTAATCCAGTTGCCGCCTAAATTGAGATGAGTGAGGTTGGGACATTTCTCAACCAACACTTCCAAGCCTCCTGAAATCTCATTATCGCTGAGTTCAAGCTGTGCATGATTCCAACAATCAGAACAATATACACTCTTAACAGGTTATTTACTATCCAAAACCAACCTTTTTGAGTTTTTTTAACTTCGGTAAGTGGGCGACCGAAGTCAGTCCAACCCTCACTGTGCTCAGGAATTCCAGCTCCTGAAATTCCTCTGTTAGCCCCTCGATTTTGCCATCATTGGAGCGACAGTCGTCAAGAATAAGCTCTTTGACCTACAGTGCAAACAAATTCAAGTCTGATTATCACTTGTAAAGCCAAAATGAATGGAGTAAAATGAATAACATGAGGCTCAAGCACAATCATCCTCACAAATGATACAAGGGAGAGCACAATGCTGTATCAATTAATGATACATACCATAGTTTAACCACTCTAATAGCTAATTGCGGAGCCCCACCCCAAACTTTAATGCTGGGACGGGCGAACATTTGTGCTCAAGCGCCACATTTTATTTTTAAAACCTAAAGATGAGGTTTAAACAGAACTACAATACATACAGTGTATATTGTGTAAATTTTATTTATTTTTTATTTAACCTTTATTTACCCAGGCAAACAATTAAGAACAAGTTCTTATTTACAACTGCAGCCTGACTATATATAAAGTGGTTTGTCTTCATACAAACAATTAATTCAAATTTTTTACCGTATTATATATAATTATTAAATTGATGAAGCAATTATTTAAATAAAAACGCAAGTGTGTGTTAAAACGCATGTTTTATTTATAATAAATCAAATGTAAAAAATACAAATACAAAATGACAATTAACCAATTTAAACAGCAAAATACAGATTAAACACAGAGCCGCTAAATACTTTTGTATGCAATTTTTCAAGAACGTGTATACTTCGCTGACTTTTAGTATTATTTTTCCAAGCTTATAAAGTACAATACAGAATTGAATTGAGCGGATGGATATTCACGCAAGTGCTGGGACCTTCCAATGTGACACCAATCAGCATCGAGAACCGGAACGTAGACCTGCATAATATTATTCCGCTGCAGCTAGTCTTCTCGCGAAGATCATTTAACGTTACGTAAATTATATATATTTATTTGCTTATCCCTAAAATAGGTCAATTTTATTTGCTGTATTGAGCAGGGACGCGTGTAAACGACGAAGAGGCGACGTTTGTCCGAAAAAAACGAAGCCAAAAATCCTAGTCCTTAGAGTCATTTGTTAGTAGGAGGGGCAACGAAGGCGGATTACGCCACTGCTAGGCGAACGTTCCTTCCTGTTGTTTACGACAAACAAACGCAGATAGGATCGATGGGCGCTCATAGGTTGTTATTTATAACCAGGTATTATCAAATTGCTCGTTGTTTCATGTCGAATAAACGCGGCGTTAAAGTGTTTCAAAGTACCTTTGTACTATAGTAAAATGGCGGCGTGTGTCCTACTTCTGGAAACAACCATGCGCCGGTGTACGATGCGTTTTCGATGGATGGTACGACGTAATCGAAACGGCACGACAGCTTCAAAGGAGTAACCCACACCAGCAGTTAATGCGTGCGAACGTGAATGTCGCCGTATTGTGCCACTGGGTGGAGGAGAGGTCGTAAGGGTGTTTGCTTAGCAGCGCACTCCGCAAATGTTGGCGCTGCTCGACAGCAAGCCTCACCATAGTTAAGTATTGAGCTGTGCTAACGAGGGGTAACTGGGTGGAGCTGGACAGCTGCACCTCGCGGTTTCGGGATTGATTTGTCGTTACTTAGCCACATTGCTCCAAATTTGTTGATATTTCCTAAAGGGCAGCACAGATGCATCGTGCCAATATTAAACGGGGGCGAACGAATCGGAGCGCCCCGCGGATCAAAAGTTATTATGGCTTCTCTCGCCGCTTGCCTTGTTTACGGCCACACACGGGAGATGAAACTGACGCGGCGGCAACACCTGTCACTTGTCAACATGTTCGCACCGACGCAGCAGGACGTCCGCATCTTCCTCAGACTTGACAAACTTTGCATCTCTCACTCTCCACCACGCCAAGAATGCACACTAAAGGGTTCATCGTCCTGTTAGAAGCGAAAGCGATGGTCCGTATGTTCACTTACGTCCGACGGAGTACGGTTCCGCAGTTCCAGGTGAATTCTCTTCTTCATCTCCATTTTAGCTCAGCGTGCTCTTTGATACACACTTTTAATAATTACCACAAATGCTCCTGGCACCTCCAGAGCAAGGCTGTTGCAGTTCATTCAAACTTGATCCGCTAAGGTGGGCGGGGCGCAAGCTTGGGATTGTCGTCACTGGCGACCAATGAGAGGCGCTGAATTTAGGGCGAGCTGATCTACATACGCGCGAACCAATGGAATCCCCCCCTCCATCGAACTGGGTGGGGTTTTGTGGAATGATGGATGTTTGAAGTTCATTCTTTTACTCCAGTTGCACTGTGAAGTGACCTCCCAAGTGACACTTCTGCAGCCCTCCCCCCAAAAAAAAATTAATAAAGCACTTTAAAAACAAATTATACATTTTAATGCAGTAAGCACCACAAAATATTAAAACAATGCTGAGTCAAACATCAACCTATATGACATGAAACATTACATGGAACTAAGATGCACCCCACTGGTACAACACTGACAACTACTACCTTATAGAAATGAACATTTTGTATATTCTTTAAAATAAAATAATAATTTGTTCTACCACTTAATTAGGGTCACATATGAATATGAGCTCATACCAGGGTACTGGTCACCAGCTAATCGCCGGGCATAAAACCAGTCGCAAGAATGCCTTTAGACGAGTTATCAATTGGCCTAAAGTGCAGGTTTTTTGAATATTATATACTACACACAGTAGGACCCAACCTAACCAATCTCAAAATGCTCAATCAAAAAAGACATATTTAAAACTAAAAACAATCAATGGATCAAATCATCTAGAAAAGGCCTTTTAAAAGGGACGGTCTTGAGTCTTAAAAGCATCCAAGTCTGTTGGACCCCGAGGTTGTCGGGACTAGTGAATGGGGCAGTCATTTTCATGATCCTCTCAGATATGCACCCTCCTAAATTTCTTGCCCATATACTGTCTTTGTATTCTAGTATAATTACAGCGGCAAGAGCAAGCCGCTTTTTCTTTGCTTCAGAACATGTGGGGTTTCATAATGTAGTTTCTCGATGAAAACACCAGAGAGCGCGCTTTTCCTGTTGTGCTGTGCGAAGTAACACGTTTATTTGGGGGGGGCAGAACACCCAGTGAAATCCCATGCGTGCTCAAGAGGAACATGCAAACTTTGCACAGAGCTATGAACCCCTCAACCATGAGGCAGCTGTCATGTCATACACCCGAATGTCCTCAGTATTTGTCATTAAAATATGGCAGGTCCTCAATATTTCCATTCAAGTCACTTTATGATCAATAAAATGCACACTCAGAAAGAGAGTACTCCCGCATTTTCGCACACACGCAGAAAACATGCATGTTAGGTTAGTTGAAGACTGCAATTGCCCACAGATCTGAAAGGTTGGTTGTCTATGTGCCCTGTTAATGACAGGGTGTGCACCACCTCAAAGTCAGCTGGGTTAGGCCAAAGGGGCACTCCTCAAATTATGGACTGTCTTTCATTCAAGATGTACTGCATGTCCAATTTAAGGTTCAGGGTTCATGTTCGGAAGAAGCTGTCGTTGAAAATAACAACACTTCAATGTACTGACTTAATGAATTAATTGTATCTAATGATGATCAAAATCAACGGACTTATACAGCAGCACGGCTGAACAATTATTGAGTAAATTCCACTCCATTGAAACTCTCTTAGGACTGCAGTAGCTTTTTGTATGCACCTGCAGAAGATGATGGACCACAAGAGGGTGATATGAATCAAGAAGACACATCCACTTCTACGCTCCGAGGTGGAATGCTGACCAGGCTTTGGAAAGATTACAAAGAATGAGAACATAAAAATCACAATGGTGCCTTTTTAGTATCTGTTGTTTGACATAAAAGTATACTAATCAGTCGCTATGATAAGTGTTTCAACTTATGGAAACACGAAGCTATAAATCTTTTTTTAGTCTCTGCTTAATCTAATTTTGAAAGTACACAATCATTGAGAAAATATCATCCACCCTGAACCATTCCATCAGGAAACTGGCTACAAACATGTTCATGTCTGATAAATGAAAATATGTTCCTTGAAAAACTCCACTTTATTCTCTCAAGACTCCACTTTGGTCACTGCCATCAAAAGGAAACCAGTGAGCATTTGCAAGAACGATGGCAGCCCTGACAGAATACGTAGTGAACCATCAGCTTCTGAGACATTCATTATTCATCATAATTGATTTTGTCAGGTTGGAGACCGTTCCTTGTAATGCAACACCCATCTAGGGACAGGAGGATGCTAAACACACACTAATCTCGCCCATCATCATACATCCCCAACAAGTTGCTTCCTGGTCACTTGCCTTCTTTTCATATCAACCAAAAGCTCAATGGTGGGGACGAGATGAGATAAATTGAACTTGTTAGTGAAAAATGAACCGGCTGGACCCTCTCTTTAACCTAAAATTTTACTGTAATCCAGCATAATAGGAATCAAGAATAATAGGACAGATATATCAATAATAATTTGTCAGACGGATATTAAATTTGATTTGCAACACAAGTTATGGAAAGGACAGCACTATGGAAATGGTCATAATGTCAGTAAAAAAAACACCGATACATGCGGAACTATTTAATGTAGTGGGTTTTTGTTTTTTATTTTCACAATTATCATGATTAAATGTCCCCATATTTCCCCCAAGAGCCTTTTTATTGAATCATGCAGTTGCTAAGCTAACAAGACAACAAATAAGACATACACGCTCATTCGGTAGAAGCGAGTGAGGAAACAAAAAAGATTGCATGAATCTTATGTAGATCATGGTGGAGCACTCAGCCCTGTGAGGCAATTAAATTTTAATGATGCCGCTTCCTTCAGCTCAACTGGAGCTAGTTGGATGTTACAGACACTCTCATGCTTACTGTCATCGCCTAGCTTTTTCACTGGCATGCAACACTAAACATTCTATAAAATATGATCTAATGAAAGGATGTGTGGGAAAGTAAAGTTTCTGATTTTGCTCTTGAGCTTTTGGAAAATTGGGCTGCTTGGAAAAAAACAAGAAGAAACTTCTTAAATGTTTCACCGTAATCATAGAAAAAGAGAGAGGAAGTCTGAAACGCATTAACTTTTATTTTTGTTTTTTTGATTGAAATTTGAAGACCACTGGTCAACTGTTTACATGTGACGTGATCCATATATATAAAAAAAAACACAAACACCACTGCCAGTGCTTGATAGAATTAAAATCATTAGGATACATAATTACGCAGTATGCTGCTCTGATGTTAATTACGAGCTAACAGAGCATTTGACGCAGATCTGATTATCTCAAGTACGCACACAAAAGCAACAGATAAAATGAGATGTTTCCCAAGTGGAATTTTCAAGAACATTTTCATAAGCATTTCTATTCATCATATCACTTACATACTATACAGAATTCCAATCCCTACTGCTCTGTCTCTATAAATACAGTAGATTCAAACACATGTTACAAGATGAATCCATTTTTTTTTTCCTGTCCTTGCACAGCCCAGTGTAGTAGCACACACGCCCAAAGATCCCGGGCGCAGCCAAAGACCTACATAGAGTAGTCCATCTGAGATTCACAAGACCCCTAAAACAAGCTTTGCCCACTGGATTAAATGATGCATAATTTAATCAGCTCAGTTTGCAAAACCCAGTGCAATCACTTTTTTTCTTCTCTGTTTGCAGTATTTCTGCAAGTGTTGTGGTAAGTGTTTATAAATTCAAACCAACCAACTGAAATTCTGTTGACTATATTCAATAACATTACAAATCGTCTTAATCATCCTCTTCAAATATAATAATAAGAAGAATCTGAGAGTTTGTTGACTAAATGGACCAAGTTCAGTCTACAATTGTTTTGTGTTACAGAATTGTTTGGTTGATTCTTTAGGTGAGTTATTCTTTCGATGGTTAGGGGAGAGATAAGATGGAAACTGCTTGTTTGTAATGGTGTGGCATGATTTGAGGCTGGAGTGAGTTGAGGTAAACTCTGTCCTGAGCACTCTGGCTTACTTTGTCAAAGTACCTGTTTAAAAATAAGGAGATCTTGGGCTCAAATCCCAGCAGTGCGTATTGCAAAATAAAATTATGGCTTGGCTGCCGATGACCTAAACATGATTGGGAGGGTTACTTGAAAAATGCATTCCAATATACTTATTAGTTTTTAAATATGATAAAAAAAAAATATATATATACAAGTAAAAAATATTGTACTTTTTCTGTCATAAATTTGGTAATCATTATCATTTATGTGTTTACATTGCCCATAGTTCAGTGATGTGTCTTAAATAAGTTTTTCTCTCAATTATTTTGTTTTACCTATCTATTTTTTTTCATTTTCTTTTGGAAAGTACAAATGGTTTTACATTTGCATAGCTTGTTTCCTCATTTCCAAATATTTTTTGTTTTAATTTGGTTTTACATTTGCATAGCTTGTTCCCTCATTTCCAAATATTTTTTGTTTTAATTTACTCATCGTCATCATAATCAATGATTGTTAAACGGTTGATGATTTGCTGCTATGGTGTCTTATATGAAAGAAACGACTTAATTTGTCAGGCTTCATACAAAAACAGACTCTTTCACAGTCGGTTCTTTGTTCCTACTTTCTAGATTTCCGTGACCCTTTGTGCTAGTCATGACTCAATTTATAGAGGTCATCATTGTCCTCTCAGGGCTACTAAATAATAAATTGTTATGCTAGTCGCATCCCAACAGAATGTTCCTGTTTCGACAGTGGCAGATAGCACTGTGCCCTTGGAGAGAGTGTAAGCAGGAACAGGAACAGGAACAGGAACAGGAACAGACAAACACTCGGGAAATTACAGTAAATGGACCCGTTTGCTGGTTGAACAACTTATTCTATGAACAATTTCAGAGGGTGGAAATATATGAAATACATACAGGGTAGGAAGAAAACTCTCAGTATGATCTGGTGTGAAACTGCCCCAAATGAAGTCCCCAATGTCACTCTGTAAGAAACGTTGCATAAAGAGGTTTGCAGTGTCAAACATATTCGACAAATATAGGAGTATACAGTGTACCTGTGACCTCAGCTCTTCTGCCATTGAACTCCTTCCAAATTCTTGCAAGGGAAATGATTGGATCCTTAATTATGGGCCATAGTTGCATCATAGTTGTATTGACTTAAGTAACCACAAGATAACTTTCATCATCAATATTCCATTATTATTACTATAGCTTTTACGTTTTATATTCTTTTGAGAAAGGCTAGGAATATATTTATTATTTATTTTGTTGAAACTAAGAGATCCACAAGGAACCTATTACCACAACTTGAAAACTAAATGTGCTAAATAGAGTGACACTGTTGGAATCTGTCAACAATTTAGGGAGCGCGTTATCTGCGCCTCACGGCAAAAGCCTTTGCCAATCACCTGTTATCCAATTTACTCACTGCGTGCTCGTTTGATTTCTTCAGATTTAGGAAAATGCAAAGACACTGAAGCAGAAATTAGACTTTGACAGATTGGTTGAGTTCAATCACAATTCTTGTTCAAAAAGCTCTGTTTTCAGGAAAGTACAATACAGCGCTGGGCCCTTCAAGAGCGGAAAGTCTCCATTCAGAAAAGGCAAAGTCCAAGGTTGTTAGATCAGTTTTATATTCAGTAGCACATTGTGGGCCGGGATTGATGGGCGATGAGTCTTCGGGGTGGGGCAAGTTCGAAGGAGAGTCTGCTCCCATGGGAGTGGTGCTGGTTATGGGCGATTCGGTGTGTAGGTGGGGGGCTGTTGGTGTGTGTGTGTGTGTGTGTGTGGAGGGGGCTGTTGTCTTCCATCCCGTCTCTCGGCCTTGGCGATCATCTTTGGCCGAGTTCTCGGGTGGGGGCTGTTGTCTTCCCTCCCGTCTTTCGGTCTTGGCGATCATCTTTGGCCGAGTTCTCGGGTGGCTCCTTCTGGCACCTGCTGGTTTTATCTCCACGTGACCTTCCTGTGAACATTCTCCTCCAATCTTGGACATAGACTATCGTACCTCATTCTTCCAATTGTGTCATCTTGTGCGAATTTATGTTAGCTTTTGGCTGTGACATCAACAATCTATTGCTCTTACCTGACTATGTAAAGTTTCTCATCACCACTTATCAAAAATGTCTAGTTATGTCTTCTTTATTGATTTGGTGTGTAGGTATAATTATATGCTTCAAATGTTTCTTTTATTTATTTAATATGTGAATATACTTGTCTGCTTATGTACTTTATTCAATGAGGTTTGAGCATATCTGTTTTTGTAGCGAGGCAGGACTTTTTGTATTTCGACCTCATTCCTTCAACACATAAAGCTTGAGGTAACAGTAGGATGAATCGGTTAACAACTTGTAATCCTGGTAAATTGCCCAAAGGAAAAATTGTTCATATCTTACGATTTAATGTTAAGGTTTGCCAGCAGAGATCAGTGCTTTTTAAGTAAGTGAAAGCAAGTTAGGCTCACTGAGTCAATAATGACATCCTAAATCAGACATTAATTGGTATCCTTTTGCTTGCTTGCAAATACGACCAAAACAAGGTACTCAGCCTCAAATTTGCTACTACCTCTTTTATACAAAGGTGGATTGTAAGTTAAAAAGCCAACACAAATGATAGCTCTGTAATGTAGCTGCTTGCACAAGATCCCTAATATATTACACGCAGCTTTCACTCTGAACATGTTCACTCGGCAACCGCAAAGCACAAAAGTGTTGAACCAAAATGTGTGATAGAGCATCTTATTATACTGTACAGGTTATGAGAACATGACTTGCTGCGATCTGACTAGTGTTTTAACTTTATCTCTACAGTGCAAAAAAAACATTCAGCCACCCTAAGGAATGGAAAATTAAGGTGGTGGGCCATCCTGTACGGGCACACAAAATGTGGCGTGATAATCAAGGCAAGTAACAACTGACAAAGACGTCATATAGTGAAAGAGACTGTGAGTGGTTGAGCACCCCCAGACACATACACACAAACATTGTACCTTGTTTGATCTCATATCGGGACAATTCAATTTTAAACTCCTCTCCTTCCAAAACTCAAAATGGGAGATGGGCTTAGAATCCAAATGAGCCATAGATCAAATCAATGTCAAGGGAGATGAGTGCCTTATCTCTCCTGGTCAGTTAGTTTGCAGTTAGTGTCTGCTACAAAGATCCATGAACAGAAAAGTGAACTCCCCAGCCTGACGTAACACTTCCTCGGACATCATACAAATTAGTAAAATGTATCTTTATTGTGAAGTCTGGGTTGGACTAGGTAGCATTTTATTTTTTTGCCCACTTCCTTAAATCTGTAAGTCTCCCTTTTCTGCTATAACCTACTCCAGAATGATTTATGACTGGAATCATAAGTGGGACTGCTGTTTGAAGTTTCTTTAAAATACTTCAGTGAACTCAAATTTTATTCAAAACAAGACTTTGTTGAGCTCAATTAAGCCACCGGTAGAGAGACCAAAATCTTTGCGCTGCAAGAAGAGGGCGTAACGGGGGCCTCCTTGTGCATCCTTGTGGGATGGAAGTAGACTTTTCCCAGCCTTGTCCCTCATTCGAAATCTAGTCAGGAGTGTGGGCACTGTGTACCTGGCATCAGCATTAAAAAGGGTTGAATTATTGAAGCTTTTGGTAAAGTGGCCTTGCGCTGCCTCATGCAAAATACATTAGAGCACCAAAATAAGCAACACAGTTTCCTCCTTGCTCTTTACAACTTGCAAATTATTTTCAGAAATTCTGTCATGATCCAGTTGTCTGTTTGCTCTGTTGAATGTTCTAGTTCCTCAGTTTTCTCTGTAGTGTGGATAGGCCGAGCCTCCTGTGGAGACCTCATCTCAATGAGAGCCAGGCAGGAGAAATATGAGATAGAGGCTGGAGTACTGCCTACTTGATACCACTTGCCTGTGCCCAGTGTTTTGATCCTCGCTGTTGTGTGCTTGTTTGTCTGCTCAATTGCAGTGGTTCATTTTGTAAAAAAAAAAAAAAAAAAAAAAAAAAAATGGTGAACATTGTTTTTTTTCATGTAGTTTATTTAAACTTTTTGCTCATTTTCTTGCATGTTTGTTCCACTGACACATGCATTGAGCTATAGTATATGTTTGTGGATCGAAAATTGGGAATTTAGCCAATTATAACAAAAGAGGTTTCAACCCACCACCAGTAAAAAAAAAAAAAAACGCTGCTTTGAAAATAATAATTTTTCGGGATGAAACAAATAAGCCATCAATGGTGTTGGTTGATCTATATTTACAATGTCCAGTTTCGGATGAAAACTGTGTCTTGAACATATATTTTGGTGTTCAACATTGTCTTCTTTTGTAAAATTAAGATTTGGTGCGCATATTTAGCAGGACCAATCAGAAGGGTAATCATGGCTGACGATTTAGCTGAACTAATCAGAAGAGGATGGAAAAAAATGTGACTCTTAGGGCTCATCTTAAGTCTCTTAGGCTGCATTCAGAAATTCACGCTGATTGCCTAACACTACTCTCTGAGTGTTGAATTCAGCGAGGCAGAGTGCACCCCACTCCCATTAATTTCCCAATGCAGACCGCGTCAGCAGTTTGTGCTTGAACTGTTTCCAACTTTGTTGCCTGACGCACTGTATACACCATGTCACCAATTTGAGCGCCGAGAAGCATGCTCCGGCCCATCTTTTTTGGTAAACTTTGAATAACTAAACAGTATATCTGAGCAGCCCTGAGTTTTCAAGCGGTGCAAGCAAGGCAGGTTAGTTGCAATGTATGTATTTTCGAACGTGACCTGAATTGTAAAATTCTTTGCAAAGTTGTTCTTGCACCACTATATTAAGGAGCAGCAGTTTTAAATGCACTCTAAGGTACAAGGATCGAGCATTGAGGAGGTTTCATGGGTGAAATCACGGGACATCTGAGAAATCCTCTGTGGAAGTCTCTACTCGATGGTGACATATTGGAAGCGAATGTATACCAGCTGAGTGTATATGTGTGTGTGTGCGTGTGTTTGCGTGTGTGTGTGTGTGTGTGTGTGTGTGTGTGTGTGTGTGTGTGTGTATATGTGTGTTTATGCGTGTGTATGTGTGTGTGTGATTAATAGCATAATAGCAGGTACTCAATTTGATCATGCATATCGGTTTCAAATGATTAAAATATGGTAAACCGTTTTAAAATGTCTATTTGATTTTATGGAATAATTGTTTTGTTTATCGGACTGTTTTGTGTTTTTGAAATATTTTTTTTCTGTTTTTGGGGGGGGGATGAATTCATCCATCCTTCCATTTTCTGTACCGCTTAGTCCCCACAGGGGTCGCGGGTGTGCTGGAGCCTATCCCAGCCGTCATCGGGCAGTAGGCGGGGGACACCCTGAACCGGTTGCCAGCCAATCGCAGGGCACACAGAGACAAACAACCATCCGCACTCGCACCTATGGACAATTTGGAGTGCTCAATCGGCCTACCAAGCATTTCTTTTTCTCTTTTTTAATACATTTTTCACTCTGTTTAAGAATATTTTTATTCTGGTTTAAAAAAATATATTTTCTGTTTTATTGAAGTTTTCCTCCCTATTTTTAGAATATTTATTTCTATTTTTCATTTTCATTTTCTTTTTTTTCCAGAATTACATTTTTAAATGATAGAAACAAATAATTTCGAAAAACAAAAACCAATCACTCGAAAAATTATTAAAATTATATGTCAATGAAAAAGCACCCCAAAACGCTCAGGAAAAAAAACATTTTTTAATTAAGCGCATTCCGTTTAGTCTTCCTCTATGTTAAATTGCCAAAGAAATGTGCCTTTTTGATTGGTTCGTGTAGTTGTCGTTTAATCTCGCGATATCAGAAAGCCTTGCAGCTCCAAGCAGACTGACGCTTTAACTGTATGCTGGTCAGTCGCCGTTGTGCTTAGAAGGCGGTGTGTTATGTCTTCCCTCCCTGGTTGATTCTGCCAAATGTGAAGTCGGAATATTTAATCTAAACACCAGGCGAAAACAACTTCTGTCGGCGTGGCCAAATAAAATTTACCTCCGCAACATTGATCATCATTGATGCTGCAGGTAAGGTCGCGATCACGTCTTTTTTGCCTTCGTTTTTTTACGCATTCATATACGGCTAGCTGGATTACACTTGTATTTAACGAGCTCTTAAAAAAGACACACACATTAAAAAAAAAACACATCAGCGATTGTCCTCTCTCTTGAAATATGTTTTTCCTTGAAATCACTTTGCCGTTTCGTCTCTACAACAGCATCGATCACATAGGCTCTCCACAACGGAACTAGAAAAAGAATGCAGTAACTTCAAAGCTCCATGTCCTCCCAGGGATATGAAACCAGCCTTTGCTAAAGCTTATATGCTAACGACATGTCTGCTTAATGTAAACTGGTTCATTGGCTCTGGGAATGTGCTCTTTTTGTGCACAGTGTGTAATCATGAGTAATCAGCGTCTTTGTTGTTGTGAGGCAACTAAACTAGGAGACTCACACTTGTTAGTTTCGGATCCCATGCCAGCAACTGTGTGAACCTCTTAGGTACCCTTGTTTATTCCCAGTCAGGATGGCCACAGAACTGTTAGGTTTAAATCTCTTCTCAAAGTAATCGTCCCGATTTCGTCCCGATTTCGTCCCTTTCCGTAGTGCACGGATTTCATGCAGATGTCAAACTGCTTTCTTATTTGCAGATGTCGCGTTTTTGTGAAATAATGATGAGACGTCTGTCAATGTATGTGATGTACTTCACTAATGTTGACGAGTTTTTAAAAAAAAAATTCATTGCGATTATGAATTTCAAAACAATGCAATGGCAAAACCCGCAAACATCAGTAAAGGGAGTTCAATCATAGATCCATGGTACTATGTTTATTAATTCCAAATAAAAGACTGCAGTTGTGTTTGGAGGAGTTGAAGAAAAGATCATTAATTGTTTTCATGCACATTCATAGTACATGATGTGGCCTATGCATGTTTCGACACTGTATAAGGACTTTCTTGAAATTAGCCATTATTTCTCTGAATGAATTATGTTGTCTATGTATACTATGTATATATTTGTGTGTGTGTGTATATATATATATATATATATATATATATATATATATATATATATATATATATATATATATATATATATATATATATACGTATATATAACATTTGAACATATATACATATATAGTGTTTTTATAATTAATACTTGATTGCATTAGTTCACTCAGGTTGTGTACAGACTGAAATGAACTAGACTCTATCACAGCTGACTTTGGGTGAGATGTAGTCACCAGTCAATCACAGGGCACAGATGGACCAGAATACTTGGGAGTAAACACACATAGAAAGTCTACGTTAACATCACACATTTTGCCTGGAGCCGAGATTTAAACCATCAATCTCAGAACAGTGAGGCCGACGTACTGTCCTGTTGTTTCTAATTAGGTCATTTAGCTTGTGGTGTGATTGTAATAGACACTTTAGGCTGGATTTAAACCATTTCTTTTCAAATCGTGGTGCGGGCCCCCGATGTTACCTCGGGAACATATTAATTAAGATACAATGTTATGCTGGATCAATCACAAAGCAACAATGAGTTTGGTGGCTGTGGCGAAAGTAAGAAGCGCTGAGACCAGGGAAAAAAGAAACAAAATAACCAAACATGGCGACATCGGTGGACGAATGCCTGGATGCCGCAATTAATTCTGTTCTTGCAGAAGCGCTTTGTGCATTTCTAACTGGAAAAGAGATTTCTGCTTTTTTAACTTCCTGATTAGGATTTCCCTTGCTTTGATCGGTCAAAACAAAAGTTACCACATCACCCAATTAGATATTTTATGTCATTTGAACTATGCAGTGTAAATCACACCTTCTTGTTCAGGTTTATATTATGCAATTATCAGCATGCAGTACATGGCCAATACATTATTGTCCCATTCTGAAGAGCTACTCGCGGGTCATGAGTATCTTGCTCAAGGACAGTTTGACATTGTCACAACGGCTCAGGATCAAACCCATAACCTTTGGTTTGGGAGATGACCCTTTTACCACCCTGGCCTCTACCATTTATTTTTTTAACGCAGCAGTTCACTGAAATGTTGCTTAATAACTAGCTCCAACTCCAACGCACGCTTCACCTCAGTGGTTGAGTTGCCCTAAGGACAAGGGTTCTAAAACATGTCTTAACATTTCCACATCACATGGCTTCATTCTTTTGCTTTCATGCTTCCTCAAGTAGTTTCTTGCACATTGATAATGTAATGTGGTGTATAGCATTTCTCACAGGGTGCGATTTGACTTGTGGTGGTGGTGGGTGGAGTGTGACATCAAGCTTGTCTTTGCATTATAAAATGACAATTGTGTGGCTCCATTTAGTTTACTGTAGTATTTGTTATTTCTCCTTGCAACTATTCTAAGGATTTAAAACACAGCCATGCTGTTATAATACATTAGAAGACCTAATTGAAGATGTGTTGACGTGAATGTATTCAATTCGGAACAGCGATAATTATTGACCTAATATTATTACGAGTCAAGCTGCTGCACAAGAAATATCCTTTACTAAATGTTCAAAATGTATTTACAAGAGTGAGCCATAAAGTTAATCCTCTTGATTTATATGGGTGGTGTCCACTTAAGAAAGGTCGAGTGTGTGGGACAATATGTAAATGCAATGTAAATGGTGTCAGCACAGGGTCAAACATGGATAGTCATCTCCAAGAGGAGCTCAAGTGCTGCTTGGCTTCACTGCCCTGTAATACACATTCCGGAGGAAATTATTTCATGTTGTCTACTAGAATTGCTGTTACCTTACCATTACGTTACGTTCCAAATTATTATTATTATGCAAACTGATTACAATGTGAGTCAATGCCATTGGCATTCAGTATAATTTCAAAGTCAGTGACTGTTAGAGAATAATTTCAATGTTCTTAAACAAACTTCACAATGGTAATTGCAAGAAATTGAAAATAGCCATTTACTCATTTTGCAGGATCAGGACGTTCTATTTACAGAAATCAAAACCTTTTTCAATCAAAAACAAGTTCCAATTTAACCGTCGGACTTCATATTTGATAGTAGCTTTGCAAGTCCAGCACCCTTTGAGGTTGAGTTTTTGACCAGCTTCTGCTTGATTTTTTTTTTTCAGGATGTTAGAATAGCCTCCCAAAGTTGCAGTTTCAATGTGAACCCCCACCACCCTCGTAGAGCTTTGCTTGAGGATGCATCAAAGGTTCTTAACACATCTTCGGTCAGTGGAGGATTTTCTAACCAGTAATGCCAAAGGTAGTCCTTGAGGTGGTTCACTGCCTTGCACGCAACCCTGGATGATCAAGATGGGCGGAATAGTGGATGGCCGCCAAGTGCCAACTCGGCTACAGTGTCAGCAGGGAGTTAGCAGAGTCATGTTTTGAGCCGGAATCATCAGTCCTAGCTATGATTTTTGCGTAATTTTTGTTGGCCGGCCACTCCTTGCCTCACCACCATTTTTTGTTTTTTCAATTTGCGGAGAATGGCTCTCATGGTTTGCTCCTTAGAAATGGCTTTTTAACTCTTTGCCGACTGATTAATGTCAGTTAAGGTCATTTTTCATCTCTTCTTGAATTCCTTCAGATGGATCCTTTGAATTTTGTTGCATTTAAGAGATCTTTTTATTATGGCAGACAGATTCTTTTTGTGTGATTTCTTAATTGAATAAAGTCCCAATGATCATCGTCACACACACATCTGGGTGTGGTGAAATTTGTCCTCTGCATTTAACCCATCCCCATGTGATTTTAATCCATCCCCTGGGGGAGAGGGGAGCAGTGAGCAGCAGCGGTGCCGCGCTCGGGAATCATTTGGTGATCTAACCCCCCAATTCCAACCCTTAATGCTGAGTGCCAAGCAGGGAGGCAATGGGTCCCATTTTTATAGTCTTTGGTATGACCCGGCCGGGGATTGAACCCACAACCTTCCAGTCTCAGGGCGGACACTCTACTACTAGGCCACTGAGCTGCATGTGAATAGGACTCTACAGGTAATTAGGCTTGGGTGTGGCGAGTGCAAACAAATTCAGTCTTCCATACTCTAGAGGTAATTAGGCTTGGGTGTGGTGAGTGCAAAGGAATTCAGTTCTTCATAAGTGCCAAAGTCAGCTGGGCACCTGCTACATGAGTGAAGATATGCAGTACATGAAAACTATATCCAAAATGATTATTCTCAACAGACCATATGAGTGTCCTTTCGAACATACTGATTATTGATCTCAAATTAGAAGGATTCAGTTTAATGTATTTTGGCAGACACTATGACCACTTCATATGTAAGGAGGCACACAACATCCAACACAACATAAACATTTGTCGTGTGAGTCCATTACATTTATATCCAGTTTTATTGACTACAATGTTTTTGTTCTTTTAGGGAAGTTGCGGCCATGCGTTGCCTGGCAGCTCGAGTCAACTATAAGACCCTTATTGTTATCTGCGCTCTTTTCACACTCATCTCGGTGTTGCTGTGGAATCGCTGCACTAGTAACACCTCCCTCCATTTTTTGCCTCGAACCGCATTGGTGGGACCAAGTCCCAAGGAAAGCAGCCAACAACACCCTCCACAACCTCCGGAACCTCCACCTGTTGTCGGTGGCATCAAGCATGAGGAAATTGACTGCCAGATCAATGATGAATCCACGATCAAATGCCGCCGTGAGGGGGGCGATATCTATATGCCCTTCAGTTGGATGGAAAAATACTTTGAGGTGTCTGGCAGAGTGGTGCAGTATGATGGCTATGAACGCTTTGAGTTTCAACAAAGTTACTCAAAGGTTTATGCCCAACGGGAGCCATATCACCCAAATGGAGTCTTTATGTCTTTTGAGGGCTACAATGTGGAGGTCCGTGACCGAGTGAAATGCATCAGTGGAGTGGAAGGTAAGGCTTTTTGCAGAGATATATTGGTACATACATCAGTTGTTCATCCATTAAATTACAGCCTAAGGCTTGCCCCAATTTGGTTACATGATTTTCAGCTTGTCAGTATAGCAACAAAATTGGATGTTTTCGTAATTTTTAAACGTCTCTAAGCGTCAATAATCGGAGGAGCGTACAATTGCTGAATGGAACCACAGTCGCTTAATTTTGCGCAAAGTGTCAGGATTTTAGTATTAGCGTTTAAGAGTGAGAGTAACAGAGCTGTTTCCAGCCAGCCAGCGCACTCTCTGTGGACAGTTATTGTATAGGTACAACATTGTCACGCTCCTTGTTTTTGGGTGACTGAAGAACTTGTGAAATTCCCCTGTAGCTTAGTCCTTCAGAATAGGGGGGTGTGGGGCGAAGCTGGTGACCCCAGGGAACAAGGTAATTAGGATACAATGTTTTGTAGTTGTGTATTTATTACAATTTTATAGACATATGATACTATTTATAGACTCTGGGGCGTGAAATATTTTCTTCTTCCTGGTGGGTGGCATAACAGAACATTTCTTTCTCTTCTGAAGGTGTGCCTCTGTCTACTCAGTGGGGTCCTCAGGGCTACTTCTATCCCATCCAGGTTGCCCAGTATGGCTTGAGTCATTACAGCAAAAACCTAACCGAGCGTCCACCCCACCTGGTGGTGTATGATACAGCCGAGGAGAGAGATAGCCGAGCCAGCGTGGCAACATGGAGTGTGCCCAAGGGCTGCAGTTTCAGCCGTGTCCAGGACAAGAGCCGAGCTACTTCAGTTCGCCAGTTCAGTACCCCAGGTATGTACGCATTCTGTGAGTCCCCATGGCTTTGGGAAAAGAGTTTATCGCTTGTTAACTGTAGGTAGTTCGATATGAGTTCCACCCGCAGGACAGTTTGATTTGTATGTGTAGTGTGACTCATACAGTGTCACACAATACACTACCAGCAGACTGCGTTGGTTGGCAGCGGATCCACTCCATGATGACAGATTCCTAAAAATAATGTTACACAAGCAAATAGTAGACATTATGCAATGATTAGTGCCAAACTAACTTGAGAGGCTTGAAAGTTTTATAAACCCGAGTCCAGACAGGATTGTTTTTGGTTCAGAAAGGGGGACGTTTGCGGAAGCATCTCATCTCACAGTTGCAAGTCAGAGCGTGGCCGGACGCCGTAGTAGCATAAGTGGCTGCTTCATTCTCTCTTCCTTCCAAGTCACATAGCATCAAAATGACTTACTCAATCCACCTGATATTGTCATCTGCGTATTGCTTCTCTTTTAATAAAATGTCAACAGACTTGGACCTCTTCGGCTGTCCAACAACATGCCTGACCTAAATTAACGTAACAAAGGACCACTACGACTGCCTAAAAACATGCCTTTTTAAATCAAAACAAGACGTTCTATACAACGCGCTTTCGGGGTTAACACAATTACCAAATTCTGGACCCCACGCAAAATTTAGATTTAGGTGAATGTTATTTATTAATGTGCGGTGTGAGTGTTCAAGATTATAGCAAAAGGAAAATGTGAACATATATTAAAACTGAAAATTTTCCACCCTAAGCTTAGCGCGTTAGCTGTCATGATTGTGTTGAGTGCCTGCTGTTTTTCTCTCTAGTTGTCCTCTACTGAGGTGCTGTCTCACTGTAATCCCCCCCCCCCCCCCCACACACACACACACACACACACACACACTTTCAGCCTCTCATCATCAACAATTTCTTTGCCGTTGTCAGGCTCTACACTTTTTTCCTCCCGCTCCTGTCTAACCTCACCGTGCTTTACGGCTCAACTCCCAATCATCGCTCTTTCCTTGCTGTTTTCATCATTACTCCTTTAGTTTTTTTCGCAGCACTCTGAATCCTCCTTTTATCTGTCTTGTCTTGCTGCAGATTTGGGCCTGTCATCCACTACTGATTTCCATCCACTTTTCTGTCTTTTTGTACTGTCTAAGCATTGGAATTTGCAATCATACTTACATGGTGTGGTCTGAATTCTATTCTCATCAGAAAGCCCAAAGTATGTCTTTTTTCTCCACTGATGTCTGATTCTCTCTTTATCTAGTTCTGCTTCCTTCTACTTTCTCCTCTTATTTTTTGTTCTTCGTGTATCTAGGGCACAAGTGTTGAGCACCACCTCAAGTCCTCTGATAAGTGGATCAATTGTGAGTCTCCTGATAATAACCTACTGTCTGGGATCTGCTTATTCCTATGCTGTCCTTTACTGAGTACCTTCATGGCCATGGGTTTGGTTGAATAAAACAAGTGCGCAAACAATATTATGCTAATGTATTTGAATGAATAAATTTCGGGCTCTCAAATAATTTTGTATATTTCCAGCTCATCCTTGATGAATGTGAGCGTTAACATCGGCTTTACCGAGCCAAACATTGTGGCAATGTTGTGTGGGCAGCTGTATAAAGCTGGCACTATTTTTTTTAGAGAAACTTTGTAAGCTAAAATATCTCAATTGTTTTTAGGGATGTATTAAAAATTCCCTCACCGGAAATCTTTGGCCAAAAATGGCCCAAAAGTGCATTTTCAGGTTTAGACAAAACTACATTTGTCACCAAAACAACACAGCAGAAATTGGATGTTGTGAAGTACCAACCAGTTTGAAACCTTGGTCTCTGTAGTGTAGGGCTGGCCGTGATGTTGTCGTAAGACTGGGGCACTACCATGGAGCTTGTGGTAAGATAAGTCTTACAAAAACAGAGGGTTAAAAACAAAAGGTCAATTTAGAGGAGCGGTTCTTAACCTTATTGGAGGTACGGATCCCCACCAGTTTCATAAGTGCATTCACTGAGCCCCTCTTTAGTGATTTTTTTTTTTCTTTTTTTCTTTCCAAATTCAAGACATCAATATTTATTACTGGTGCACAAAATGAGCCATGCATGAACATCACCTTGTTCAAAGAACAAAACCAACACAGTGCATGAATTCAACTAATTACATACCTGCAAATTAGTGTGCCTCTGCAAGACCAGTTCAGATATGCGTCATCACAAATTTACACAGTAAATCAGGTGTGTTCGGACCTCCGCAACGGAGGCTCTGCCGAACCCCTGAGACTGACTCACTGAACCCCTAGGGTTCGATCGAACCCAGGTTAAGAACCACTGATCTAGACGTAGCAGTGCATCACGCTGCAAAGGCTGACCAAGGTGCAACTAGTGCAGCAACACCGGTATGTGCCGCCTGCCTGCAAACCTGACTGACGGCATTTGTGAAATAACACCAAAGTTCGCCCCTCCCTGTCTCTCCAGCAGCCATATATATGTGCATCCAGAAAGATTCTCACAGCACCACAGAGTGCCGTTTTTGTCCTTAGTTTACACATTGGTTTCTGGTTTCGGCCAAGAATTTTCATTTTTGATGCAATGTTCGGTTTGAAATGTTAATAACATGTTCACACCAAGTGCCTTTAACACAACGAAATATTTCAACGCATTTACCTCACACCCTGTTGTCTGGGAAGCTTGGTCTTGAGACGTCCCTGTATGAGTTAAGCTCTTTTTACACCGCATTTAGTATGACTCAGCCATTCATTGTGTATGTGGTGAGGGGCGGGGACCACGAAATGGAGCATTTCTGGGCGGTGCGGCACAGTGAGAGGTCTGCCACCAGCGGCAAGGCGTCAAGAATAGGAAAATATTCTATTTGAGAGTGTCGGCGCCATGATGACACACGCCTTTTTTTTTTTCTTTCAACAGTGAACGATACGTCTTGTCGAGGTGTGGTCTAACCCGCTGCACAATCTCCCTTTTTTAATTCCTGGTAGGCCGCTACCTGTCATTTTGCATTGCCACACGACTTCTTCGCAATGAGCAAGTGGAGTGTGAAAAGGACTTTAACTTCAGTAGCTGTCATCTTTTGATGATGTAGCCATCGCCTTTGAGTCACACGACAATACTCAATACATCTGACTTGTGCACAGTCATGCATGAATAAAGTGTACATTGACCGTTGTCAGTGAGAGCCTCTGCATACTTGCAACTGAATTTAAAGTGGATAGTTTAACAACATGCCATCGCTGTCACCTCCTTTGAACAGCCACATTGAAGGGGCACACAGAAAAAGTGGAATCTCGTCTATATTCTTTACCCATCCTTTATCGATGGCCGAGTAATCACAGGGCCAGAGTACAAATCCACTTACTCTCTGCATTCCCTTAAATAATGGATTTATGAGTGCATTAAAGAGCTGTAGTCATCGAGAGGCCCCTGCCAGACTGTCTCTCTCCTTCATTTCTCCTCCTGACGACTGTCTTTGTGTCTGCGGTCTTCGTCCTACCATCTCGGAGTATGCTACTATGTGACAAATAATCTTTCTGCTTGACAACTGTCTTCTCTCTTGGCTCATTTTCTCTCCTTTTGCTGTCCGACTGCATTCAGTGTCCCTTATAAGCCACCATTCCATTACTTATCCTCATTTTTGAATCCCCAACCCCCTTTCACCTCTCACCAACTTTTATAGGGTCTTGATTCTATTTTGAACTATGCAGAGTAAGAGGTAATGTGGTGAGAGAAAGGATTATTCTGAGATTTGCTGGCACTTCAGTGGGATTGAAGTGAATTCACAAAACCTACTGAAATAATTATGCTGAGCTTGGAAAGACTTTATTCAGAGAAAGAGGCGTTGTGGCAGACTGACAGCAAGCTGAATACTTCACTGACAAAACTGCATTACCACTTGGTGTTGTACTTTACCTCTGATTCACCTCTGTTCTTCCTTCCCTTCTTTTACTTTATATTATGAGCAGCAAGCCATAACACATCTGTCATGTGCATCCTGAAATAGCTTGACACTGTTGGTTGAAGATACCCCGTAATATTGAATATTATATATTTAAAAGTATTATGTTTTTACATTGTAATGAAGCGAGTTGATTTTTTTTTTTATCTTGCTCTATACACAGAGTCAGTTAAAAATAGTCTGATGGCCTATTGGCTCACTCCAGAATTGTTGAAATTCAGTCTAATGAACCTCTCTCTCTCTCTCTCTCCACAGAGTCAGAGGCAGTGTCACTCCTTATAGATAACACCAAAGACTTCATCCTCAGCTTGGACATCAAGTTCACCTCCAACGGCAGCTTGTCTGTGATCCTTGAGACTACAGAGAAAGGCTCGCCCTTCACCATCCACTACGTTACCAATACGCAACTCATCGCCTTCAAAGATCGTGAAATCACCTACGGCATAGGGCCCCGAACCACGTGGAGCACCCTGATGCGTGACCTCCTTACAGATTTTAGGAAAGGCGTTGGCTTGTCTAACACCAAGGCTGTCAAAGCCACTAAGGTTGGTGAGCTGCTTGTTCTGACTTGTCACGTGACGATCGTAGTTATACAAGGCTACAGTTGTGATTACTAGCAAATGCATTTGCACTTGATCTACAATTTATTGCGTACGATTCCACCTATAAAGCAATTTTGTTCCCATTTCCCAAATGCTTATTGAGTGTTGTGAAAAGGAAGATGATGTAACACAGTGCTGAACATGCCCATTTTTGTCTTTGTGTTGAACATAACCTTTTAACCATCATTGTTTCTCCTTTAGATCATGCCCAAGCGAGTTGTGCGATTACTTTTGCAAGGACGGGGATTTGTTGACAACGTCACTGTCTCCACGACTGCCCACATGACCGCCTTCTTTGCCGCCAGCGACTGGCTAAAGCGGAACCAGGACGAACGTGGCGGCTGGCCCATCATGATCACACGTAAATTGGGTGACGGCTTCCGGCCTCTTGACCCTGGCTGGTACTCGGCAATGGCCCAAGGCCAGGCCATGTCCACCCTTGTGAGGGCCTACCTCGTCACCAAGGACCGCACTTACCTCAACGCTGCGCTGAAGGCAGTCGGACTTTATAAGGTGCCGTCGGCGCAGCACGGGGTCAAGGCTGTATTCATGAACAAATATGACTGGTACGAAGAGTATCCCACCTCACCGGGTAACTTTGTCCTCAACGGCTTCATCTACTCCCTGCTGGGACTCTACGATTTGAGTGAGACAGCTGGTGAAACGCTGGGCAAGGAGGCCAGGCAGCTGTTTAGCCGCGGCATGGAGTCACTGAAGGCCATGCTGCCGCTCTATGACACCGGGTCGGGGAGCATCTATGACCTGCGCCACTTCATTTTGGGCACTGCGCCCAACTTGGCTCGCTGGGACTACCATACCACGCACATTAACCAGCTCCAGCTGCTGGCATCAATAGATAACTCTCCGCTCTTCAAGGATGTGGTGAAGCGCTGGAAAGGCTACTTGAAAGGCAATCGCGCTAAGCACAACTAGATAGATTCGAAAATCTAACGTGTGAATCGAGGCTTGATTGAATGTGTATGTGAGTAAGCTTGTGATCTGCGTCACTCTGTAGGCGTTGCAGTGTCGTGGTTTTTTTTTTAAATCCCAAGGATGTATAAGTAGCTGCAGCTTTCAACATTAAGATGAGTGCGCTCTGTTACGGGTGTTGTGTTCTCTGCTGCACCGTTTGTAGCACGCCTTTTTGGGAAGAGCTCGGGTTTGTAATTATGCACAGACTTAATTTAACTTAACATGCATTTTTTTTGTCTTCAGAAACTGATTTGAAATAACTTGGAATGCATTTGGAATGCATTTTTTTGTCTTCAGAAACCGATTTGAAATAACTTGAAATGGTGGGTCCATTTGAGCTATTTTTAAATTTTCATTCAAGATCAGGGGTATTTTTCAAATTTCATTCTAGATCAGTGGTTCTTAACCTGGGTTCGATCGAACTCTAGGGATGAGTCGGTCTCAGGGGTTCTGCACTACGGAGGTCCGAACACACCTGATTTATCGTGTAAATTCGTGATGACGCATATGGTCTCGCAAAGGCAACAACCTAAGTCACACTGATTTGCAGGTATGTAATTTGTTGTGAGTTCATGCATTGTTTTGGTTTTGTTCTTTGAACAAGGTAATGTTCAGGCACGGCTCATTTTTTTGCACCCGTAAAAAACATCTATGTCTTGAATTAGAATTATTATATTTTATTTTATTTTTTCCCCCCCACTGGTAGGGTTCGGTACCTCCAACAAGGTTAAGAACCACTGTTGTAGATATATGTTGAAAACTATATTAAGACGTGTTTGGAGGATGAAATTGCCCCCAAATTTTTTTATCACATAGTATGCATTACACTACCACACACAAACGACAATACAAATAACTTGCCCTTGATTTCCACTGCTTTTCAGTGAAATGGTGGCACCTTAATTAACCAGAATGCTGCTATAGATGCAAAGGTTAGAGGTCAACATCAAAAAAAATATTTGCAATGGTTTGTGAGGCTCCCATGTTTGTTTAAAAATTGGAAAACCTTTCTATTTTTAACTGCGATCAGCGTACATGGAAAGATGTATCTATTTAACAATTTATTTTAGAAAAGAGCTTTTAAATTTGTTGCTTTTTTTTTTATTTTTCCATCACCAAATTTTGTGAGCTGCCGATGGAATACAAGGTAAATTACCACACTAGCATTTGCACGACTGGCTAAACGGATACAAACGATCAATAACCAAGGTGGGCAATGTCTGCCAATCAAGCCTGTTTTAGCACAATTTCAAATCGGTTAAGATTTGCTCAGTTCAGTTTATGAGGTTCTTGCAATCAAATATGTCGAAAACACTTAGCACGACTGTTTCTACGAAAGGGTTTTTGCGCTTTTTTTTTTCCAATTGGGCGTCTTTCTTTACTGATTTGGCATGGGCACTAAAAGTTCTCTCATTACAACTTACCATTCCAATTTGTAAATTCAGCAGACAAATATAGTTGGTTGAGACAATTTTCAAATACAGCGCTGTGAACATTTTAAATGCCTAAGAAGCCTGAGGGGACTTATTGAGAGTCTTAAACACCCCCAAGTAGATTCTCATTTTCCCTCAGTGTATCATACATCAAACATCTCAGCTTTTTTTTTATTGTGTAGCCAAACTGGAAGTCTGAGTCTTGCCAAGAAACCTGTAGTCTTGAAATTCCTGGTATAAAATTGGAATGACCCAGGGGTTGTTTTACCCCAAAATTTGTTGTTTTGTGCAAAACGTTCTGAAAAGCTTCTGTCCAATTTTTTACCCTTTAACCCAGCAATGTTAAGGGTGTAACCATTCAATCATGGAATGTGCTGGAGTGCCTGCACACAGTCTGGTATGAGTTAGCAAAACAAAAAGACTTTCTGAATGATGTTACTATTGACCTTGCATAATATTCACAGTCGAAGCGCAGTTATCCACTAGCCAGCGATGCGCCTCTCTGCTTTCAACAGGGACTCTTAAGACACAAAGTTGGATTTTTTTTTCTTATGGGAAATTGAACTAAATATATTCCTTATGACAATAATCAGGAGACCGTGCAGCTAAAAATGTTATAGGTAAAAAGACCATGAATAAAGTATATTAATGCACAATTAGGATGGAAATAGCAGGAGAATAGAATATTATTGTGCTATTTTGCCTAAAATAATATCACAATACAGTGATGATGTGATAACCCACATTTGTTGGGCTTACCGGGACACTGATGTTTGCTAATGATGTGATGACTTTTAGAAACGGTGAGACGCACAATAAGCAAAATTGAATTTATCGATACAATTTTGACAGAAATACACAAATTGACTTGTCATTTTATTACAATAAATCTGGTTTGTTCACAGTTTTTCAGGAGTGATATAAAACTCGCTTTTATTTATTTTTTTCTAATACATCACAGTTAGCATCATGTAATATTTATTCATGTGTGTATGTCATTTTCAACCTGGCATACTTGGAGCACTTGCAGGAGTAGGCAGCAGTTTATTTTTAATTTTTTCAGGTTTATTGAACTTTTTTCCCCCCAAAGGCAAAGAAATTTAATAGATTTTGTGTTTGATTGTAACTAAATGAAAGGGGTGGCTAGTTGGACAGGGGACAGAATGTTAAAAAAAACAAAAGATGACTTTATTGGTTGTTTACAGTAAGTAGAGACACTAGTCGTATTAACAATGATTCAATTAAGGTGGGCGAGATGGTTAAATGGAGGTGAAATAAATTTTTCGATTCGTAATTCCTTTCGTATTGGTGCTTTACCTTAGTCAATAGTTTTCTTTGTTGTTGTTAGTTAGCAACACGAAACAGTTAAATCTAATAAGAGGTTGTTTTTTTTCTATGAACACTCGTGCTTGTTTGTATTTTTGTTAGTATTTCTGAACTCATTTTAAATGTCACCATTAGCACAGTAGCTCAATTTTTTTGTTTTGGTTATACCAAAGTTGCATAGTAGAGAATACTTAAATGTATATATTTTTATGCAAAATATTTCAAGCATTTTATGGACTTCAGTCATTTCGGAAGAGAACTCCATGTGACTGTGCCTTTTAACTCATGCTTGTGCAGGTTCGAGTAAAATTTGCTCTACTGTTGTTTAAAAATAGAAATGGACAAAAAGCTGTACACTCCCATGATTTTTTTTTTCTTTCAAGTTCATTTAAATGTGGATTTGGGGTCTATTTGTCTCTTTTGTTTAGAGTAATTTACAGAGAGTTAAAGATTTTGCTGTTCAAACAAAAGCACAAGTTATATTTAAGATACTTAAAAAAACTGTCTATTTTTGGCTTTAGTATTTCTTTCCCAGATGAGGTGCAACATCTACATTAAGAAAGCTGCTGTTATTATTCAACTATACACTTTTCTTTACCCTCAGTTAACTTTTTTTTCTCACTATCTGCTCGTATAGTTGCCACTGAGTCAACCTAATTTATGCAATAAAATGTTTACTTTGGTTTGTGTCATCCCAGAGTGGTTCTATAGACTTCCCAGTCAAAGCACAAGGTGCAAATGCTAACATAAATAGATGTGTTTATACTCCAAGTAAAAGTTTGTGCTTCAAAACTAGGTTGTTTTTTTTTTTCAAAAATTTAGAAGGAAGGTAAATAAAGGCATTTTCTTGATCTCTGTGTCTGTTTTTAAGGCAAGAGAGGAGCATAACTGAATTACTTTAACTGTATTAATGTTGTCAAATATTCAAAATGTTATTCATAAGATGGAGGAAAAACTCATTATTCAATATTCTATGCTCCTTTTCCATCCCAGTTGAATTACATATTACTGTCCGGTAAAATTGTGGCATAGTGGAGGTCTGCGTATTTGTAGTTAAGCTTACCCTGAAGTTATTCTTCAATAGACCAAAAACCTTTTGTCAAAAGCTCATTACTGCCATGTAATGGGCTTCATTTTAACCCCAATTGATTTCAGACTGAAATCAGCAATTGGTAACATGGTAACGCAACTCAAATCAGAAAGCCCCGTAATTGATTATTATGCTCATCCTTTACAATGTGTCTGCTGTTAAAGTTCTGGCTGGTCTATTGGTCATTATTTGAGCCACTGTGAAGGTAATTGGATCCATGAAAGTAATCTTTTGGTGGACTTGAAGAGGATAGGCTAGTCTTGAAATGGAAAGACTTGTTGACTGTTTTTTCTGTATTCGCCTAATCAGTTATTCTCAGCAATGTTACACATATTCAGATATGCTTACTGCAAGTACTTCCAATGTGTGTCCTCCAATAACAGACGTATTCGAAGAGTTAAGAGTGTTGTAAAGCTGTATGTTGGAAAAGTGGCTGCCATTACGCATGGCCCTTCAGCTTTGCAGGGTTCCTTCAACAAGGCCGAGTGAACCGCTGCTCCATTCTGCACTGCATCACGCAAGTGAAGTGTGTGTGTATGTGGGTAGGCCCATTCATTTGGGGATTTTTGAATGGCATGCAGGACAAATACAATGCAATAATAAGTGAGTTGACCTTGGTGAGAAAAAAATGCTTCTAATGAATTTTTGCACTTGATATTGGCTTGCTCTTCAGCAGTTTTGTGCAATCTATGAATGGGGATTTTTATGGGTAAACAAAAACGTGTATTTTTTTTTCTTGCTTCCTACCTTTTTCTGTTGACGTGCCTCTTTCATACATGCTTTTTAAACATGAAATATATTAAGAGTGTGATCTACAGTGCATTGTGTCAATGAAAAAGCAAACATGTATTTTGGCTTCTTAAAAATGGCATTTTCTTCCTATGTTCCTTCCTGTTGGTATTGGCAAAAAAAAACAAAAAAAACATTGTGGCCTCCTCCATCATTTAATTTGCCCATCGCTGCTTACATCAAAACGGCGATTGCAATACCATGAGCACGACTGATTCTGATCTGAAGGCATATTAAATTAACATGGCGGAACACAGTGGCTCAAATCTGATTGGATGAAAAATGCAACATCCAGACACAGCATTGAGAAGAGAAATGTTACAAGATGAACAGAATAAACTGTTGCTAATAAATGAAAACAAACAAATACTATAACTTCGATGGTCAAAGCTTCTGATTGTCAACCCTGGTGGTCCGCCACTGCTATAATGATCATAATTAAGCTCAATTGCACCTGCACCCAGGCATGGCGATCTGTCAACATGGTCCATTTATCTTCATTGAGCCTAGGTAATTGTATTTGGAAAGCATTTAGCCTTCAGGGCTCAGTGATCTTTTGCTATTTTAGCCTACTTCTGGTCAAGCTGCTTTGCATCACTCGTTCATTAATATTGAACTGTTCTGACTTTACAGCAAACAACATATCCGAATTAAATGTCCTTAATGTCTAAATGAAGAGAGACAACCTGGATTAATATTTTATCCTAATTACCCTCTTTCCATGCAATGAGAAGTGCAGACACCTCAGAGGGAATGCGCCTGCTTGTATTTTTCATTACCTTCTGGCATTTTTTTGCTACATAATCATAATGTGTGTAGCACAGCAACACGTTCATCCATCTCCATGCTTTCTTTCAGGTCTAATGATATTACCATCCCTCTTGACTGTTGAGTGCAGCCTCCCTGTCCAATAATTATCATAAAGATGATAAGCTCAGTCTCTTCATGGCTCCTGTGCGAGCCTTCCTGTCGCCTCGGCTGCCATTCAGATGCCTTTGAGACGGCCTCTGCCTTTATGGTCTTCATAAATTCAACCACTTGATGGAATTAACACTCTCTTGAACCCTCTTCCACATTATTGACTTCCTGTACCTGTTTTGGGGAGTCTTCACGCAGTGGTCCTTAAATATTGTTACCCTGGGAACCGCATTCTCCCTTGTTTTATAGTCTTAACCCATCGAGGCTAAGAACAATAAAGAACAAGTTTTGTTTAACCTTATCCTCAAACAACACCTGTATATTATATTATATTATATTATATTATATTTTCATAATCTGTTTAAATGTGTTTGATCTACCATCAAAAGCATACCGCTTGCCATATTTATGTTGTATGTGGGGATTTGGTATACTTATGTAGTGTAGCGATAAAAACAAAATAAGAATACATGTATTTTTTTTATTAGCTGTCCATAACTCACCTAAAATGGATCCACAACCACATTTGGGTCTTGACCTACCACTTGAGAATCACCGTCTTCAAGGACTGCCACTTTGGTGGAAGCCGAGAGTGGAATGACCTTCTCATTTTGTATGAACAGGCTACATTCTGTATTTTTTTTTCAGAATATATTGAAAACAACCTTTTGAGACACTCTTCGCATACACTTCTATGTTCAATAAAAATATCTAATATTTGGCAAAATGTACAATAGTGTGCTTTGAATTGTGCAGTTACAATACATACGCTTAAGTAGCCGACTAGAGAGTATACTGTCTTTTTTTTGTGTGTGAAAACAAAGTGTGTACTGTGTTGAAGTGTAATTCACTTGTCAGCCCAAATAGATAGTATACAATTTTCTCCAGGCCAGTGACATCATGGTCTCACTACAACCCAATTACCAGTTGTATTCAAGTCTCTACTTTGATTTAATGTTGAGACAAAGGAAGCAACATCAGCTACTATAAATGCCCTCAGGTCTCTTGAATTGTCCTCCATAAATCCAAATTATTGAGGCTTGAGCGTGGATTACATATTGAATCTATGATTTCTGCAACATAGTGATCACAAAATTGTCAAAAATGTTTTTTTCCCTCAATTAATTATTTTGTAGTGTTCTATGTTTATCTTTTAACTTGCCCAACATTTCATATTGATTCATTTTTGCATGAAATATACAGTCGTGTGGGTGCCATATTATGTTTAATGTTTTCATTTCCTTGTGACTTTGTATTATCAGACTCATATGTCTTTCTGAAGAACTACACCAGAACCTTATCTAAGTTAGACCACAATGAGAAAAACAAATATTTGTTTCTTTTGTAACATTAATTAAGTAATGTCAATACGTATTATGTCTATCGCCAAGAATACTCCAGATTGAGTCAAAAACAAGAACGGTTGAAAGTCAGCAAAGAAAAAGAAGTGCCTGTAGTGAAAATCTATTAATAATGTATCAAAAGCCTGCTGTGCATGCCACTCATTTGGATACACATATGTCGGCAACAGAAACTCAAGGGACACCAATCAACAGCAGCATTCGAAAAGACATCTGTTACTTTTTGTCTCACATATGCCATCATTACAAATGGAAAATGTGTAGACATACATAGTTAATTGCTATTTTTGTGGAGTAATTAAAAGGGAGGAAGCAGTAAATCATCTATTTTTATTTTCAATGCAGACATTTAATGTACAAAGTACTCCACTAGGAAATGAGTGAGTCATCATATCAGATTTTTTTTCCCTCCATTAGTTTAGCTCTTTTATTGAAACACATTTCAAATGACACCAATAATTCCCACAACAGAATGTAATTTCTCATTGATTTGATCAAATTACAAATGTCTGTGGATACTTCAAGTGCCCTCAGTGCATCTGTATGAATAGTTACAATATGTACAGGTAGCCTCAAGGTAGTTATCCCTCATCTAGTACATTTTCCAAATAAATAAATTTTGGTCAGCTAGTATTGATTCATTCTTTGTCTAATGGTTGTTCTCTCCAAATGTACAATATTATATTCAATTGTCAAATTAGTCAAGGATAGGAATTTAATTTGGCTCACTATGGTGCTCAAAATACGTATGTGTCCACATTGTATTCTATTTGATTCTTAACATTTGCATTAATATGAACTTGACAGCGGCCTACTTTTAATCTTACATGCACATGACTTGGCGATTTACAGTAGATTAGTGTCTTAATCCTTTATTATTCTTGATCCAAAATAATAGGGTAAGGTTTTCATGCAAGCACCAGCCTACGAGTTAATTTCATGTCATGTTCCTCTTGCATTTGCAGCTGTAACAAAAATGTTTCAGGCTTGCCACGCGAGGCTCTTGGCATATTGTCAAGAGATGCAACATTTGACCTTTTCTTCAATAACATCCATCCAACTACTGTTCAGCGAGAGGCGGTGTAATGTATATTGTTGACAAGCGCAAGGAAAACATGTAAACATCACACAGGAAGGTCCATGCCGAGATTCGAACCTAAACCTCACAACAGTGACACAGACGTCACGTGCAGTAAGTACACGGCTGCGCTCGTCTGCATTCCATTTAGTTTTAATGCTCTTTGAATGCTCTTCTAGTAATGAAATTATAATGACAAAAACAAATTCCCCTCAGCACACATTAGACATCCATCCTTTATCTGAACCGCTCATCAATGAAGATTAACATCAGAAAGAGTCATAAATATGTTTCCGCCCCTTTAGCGTTTCTCTTGAAAACACTGACATCTCGTGGCCATATGAGTATTGCCCACTGTTGTCATGGTGACCCTGGAGCTCACATAATTTTCCCATCCATCTGTCCGTCCGTTCTTCCGTCCGTCCGTCCGTCCGTCCGTCCGTCCGTCCGTCCGTCCGTCCATCCATCCATCCATCCATCCATCCATCCATCCATCCATCCATCCATCCATCCATCCACCAGGTGTCAAACTCAAGGCCCGGGGGCCAGATACGGCCCACCACACCATTTTATGTGGCCCGCGAAGACAAATTGTGCATCGAATTCGTGTGTCATTACTAGAATTGCAAATTGTCTTCACTTTTAATAATATCTATTTTTTTTTTATATTTGACCAGTTTTTACTCTAATTTGAAAATGAGTTATTTGTCAGTTTGTTTTGTAGCTTTCACTGTATATAATATGAGGTGCTCATACATTTATTTGGGTTGACAGTCATAATGGCCTTCCGAAAGAAGCTATGACGACAATGCGGCACGCGAAAAAAAATAGTTTGACACCACTGCACTAGGCCCTTAGGTACTTTTACTAGGGTCTGAACTGGGTGAGTAGAGCCTATGCTATCTCACCTGACTTTAAGCGAGAGCCCCCATACCCTTCAATATTTGGAATTGCTTTCCTAAGTTTAATATGCTCATGATGTATCATGCAAAGAAACAATCAGTCCATTTTCTGAAATGCCTATAGGCCAATTCTGCCAGGGAACGTGATCAGGTATCCTCGCAGAAATTACTTGTTGATGGTAATATAAAGTGCATGGCTGAGGTAGTAAGGCCTCAAATACAAATGAATCTGCCATTATCCATTCTCTGTATTTGTTCTTGTTGTTATATGTATGTCTTCAACTTTCTTTCTTTGACCTTTTTTTAATCCCTTCGAGATGCTCTCCTTCAGGAGTACTGGTAATGCATCTCTTGGTATACAAACATGCTGTGTTGCCCTGGTGTTATTTCCCCTGAGCGAGAGAGAGCAGAAACGATGCTTGGCAATGGTGGTCAAATTAGATCTTAACATTACATTGTTGTGTTTGTTAGTAGTAACAAAAATAATGCTGCACAATACCTTAGCAGCCAATACAATATAGCTTGAAGTTTGAATATGTAGCATCTCATTATAATATTGTGTTAGTAGTCATGTGTCTTTAGCTAAATAGTACAATAGTAAGGTATTGAATAAATTTCCCGTTAACACTGAGGATAAAACATTAAATTGGCTACTAAGTTTGACCCAAGCAAGTGCTACATGACCTTTCTGACTTTGGCAGAATAACAAAACAGCAAGTGTGTAGTATGAATGAAGATCGAGGGAGGAGTAAGTAGAGGAGGGAGTGGCACAGGTATACTGGATATTCTCGCTGGGTTTGAAGGGGGGGGGGGGGGGGGGGGGGGTGAAGCATGGAATCCACTGGGAACGGCATGGCAGCACAACGCTTATAAAGACATCTGGGCACACCCCGACGGCAGCCTCGAGTCAGAGAACTCACAGACAGCATAGCAGCACTTTGAGGTTAAGCATGCTCAGCCTCATCAAATTGCCAAGAGTCGTCACCGTCAATCAAGTGCCCAAAGTAAGTTTGCTGTACCTTTAACGGAAACATATGATATTCTTAATTAAGTGGGTGGGAAATTTGTCATCACTTCAAAGTAACTGTACAAAGAAGCAATGTTTACTTTTGTGCTACACCTGTACTTCAAACATGGTTTTATCTCACATCAATGTACGACAAAACTCAATAGAAACTTAGAGCAATGAGACAAGAACTCAAACTTGTGCCATGATTTACTGCACTTGCGTTGGGTGTGAAAAGTTCTGTGAGAATTATTTTCAATTCAGTGCATTTTCATTGTTTTCTTAAATGTAACAAACAATATCTTGTATAATACTGCAAGGCAATATCATGCCAAAAGAGAGTTACGTCTCAAGTAAATCAGTGATATTTAAAATGACTTTTTTGGACTTTTTGGTAATTAATCATTTTATTTTTAATCGCACATGGCGACCAGTCTAGAGTGTATCGCGTCTCTTGCCTGAACACAACCGAGATATAGTCCAGCTCACCCGCAACCATAATGAGGAAAGGCTGCTTTGAAAATGGATGGCTATCATAATTAGTATAGGTGGTTTGGGGGCCTCGAATAAATTTATAGGCTAGAGACCAGGGCCGTATGAATCTCCCCCAAATAGCCATTAAAATATACTGCACCTTTCCCCCCCCCCAATTTTTTTTTTATACAAAATACAATAAGATACTGATCTAACTTCAGAAATTTAAAGCAATACCTCTAGTTTTATTTTCTTGAATTACAGTTATCCGCTGTTCTTGTTAACTGATTAACTATTAAGTCAAATACAGTATTTTACAATTATTAGGAAAAACAACAAGTTGTAATATAACAGTGAAATTTCAAATAGAAACTCATCTCAGGGTAGTGTTGTATTTTGTAGACCTTTTTACTATAGAGATAAAACATCGCCTAATGTTGGAAAACTATGACAAGTCGTACACATCTCAACCTATACATTTTGTTTTGACAGAGAATTTATTTTCTTTTGCCTATTTTCTTTTTGAGGTTTTCCATGAGGACAGCATTATCTCTGGCTACCGCTACCATGGTAGCTCAGCCACTGACTGCATCTTAAGCCTCTTTCAGCTGACCAATGAGACCCTTAACATCTGGACCCACTTTTTGCCCACCTGGTAAGCACCTGGATCATCTTGCCGTCATGTGCCTGCGCTCATTGTTTGTTTGACACGCTCTTACACACAGTTTGGTATTGGGTTGTTGAAACAATTTTCGTTTGCCTAATATCATGCAAATAATATTTTTAAAAGGCTGTCACAATGTCATCTGTACTGAGTGGTAAATTTAGGAGAGAGAACATTAATTACACATGAAAATGGCGAAATGGCCCAAGTTTAGTAAAATCACTCATAAGGGTCACAATCATTTAAGACTGATCCAAATGGGATTTTTGTATATCTTTTTTTATGTTATGCTTCCTAGCAACTGTGTTTCCTCAACCTGTAGCAGTCTCGCAAATGTTCCTTGGCAACACATCGCCAGCCTTGAGTTTAACAATGGACACTAGTAGAATAGGAATTATTCTTTGTCATTGTACATCATCATCATCAAGTGTCTTGCCTGGAACAGGCATTGACGGCCATGGCCCTCCATTCTTCTCTGTCATCCGAAGCTTTCATGAACTGGTTGTTTGTTAGCTCTTTATGAGTTGCCCATTCATTGAGGCTGTCCACATACATTTGTCGTTTGCGTCCTCTGCTTCTCTTTCCCTCAATCTTTGCTGTTGCGCTGAGATGTTCTATTCCCTTTGTTCTGTAGGTGTGCCCAAAGAATTTCATCTGTTTTTTTCGTACTGTATTGAGGAGTGATCTTTTCATATTCATCATTTCGAGGACCTCCTGATTTGTCCGTTTTTCCTCCCATGATATCTTCAGAATTTTTCTGAGGAACCACATCTCTGTTGCCTCTAGTCATTGTACAAGCAATATCAAAAAATTAAAAGCATTATTCAACAATGTATTCAGGGGACAAAATATTTTATATATCTATATTGATGCACCCAAAATTCTCATGATTGAAGAACATGCAATGCATAGCTTTCCTCATAACTTGATGCTTCCTGATTTTAATTGCCGGTATATTGTAAGCGCTGTTTTTCCTACAATGTTGCATTTTTTTTTTTCTCCGTAGCACACCTTGACCCATTTATTCCTCTTTGCAGGTACTTTCTATGGAAACTAGTAAGCGTGGTGCTCATCCAAACTGCATGGCAGCACCCCTTCACCTGGCCTCTGGTGGTCTTAATCATTTCCAGTTGCATATATCCACTTGCATCAAGCTGCGCTCACACCTTCAACAGCATGTCAGCACGGGTGCGACATATGTGCTTTTATATTGATTATGGAGCTCTAAGTCTCTACAGCATGGGTGAGTGTGATGCGTGTCCTTACTGCAATACACTCATAAGCCAAAGAAAGAGCTCTTGCTTGGATGCAATGCAGTTGTATATCACTATCAACCATATTGAAAATCATGAATAGTATTGTTTTTCCACAAAAATTTTAGATAATGCAAGTCAATTTTTTTATCTACGGTCACATGTGCAGCCAGTACATTTGCTGAACTTTTACAAAAAAATATCTTGAATGTTTTTTTTTTGTGACAAGTTGTTGGAGTAATTCCTCTCAAGTCTCCGTCAAAACCGAGCAACATTTGAAAAGGCAAAATATTTGCTCTGTATTAAATTTTGCGGTTGATCATATGTTTTGGTCGTTCACCGTTTAAACATTATTGGACTATTTTTATGGTTAGTTAACAAAAGTAACCAAAGCATATTCTTTTCATATTATGTGCACGACATGGTCTCATGTACATTGGTGGAAAATTACGTAATAGAAACAAAGCTCACCTCAATATAAATTTACAAACTGTTAAAAGTCAAATTTCTAAAACAAATATGTTGAAATCCAGGTACTGCAATCACGTATTCAGCTTACGTGTTCCCAGACAAGTGGGTAAACAGCATCTTCCACCAGTGCTTCGTCCCCATTGCTCTGCTTAACGCCATCATATGCACTGGCCTGGCCTGCTACTCCAGGTATGGTGAGCACTTTATCTCTTGGTAGAAATATGTCATGCTTGTTAACACACCAGCTATCATCTTGTGAATTATGTGCCAGCTACGCCTTAACTATGCAGACAAATATACAATATTTAAAATGATTCCATTGCATTCGCCTCTAAGATCTGGCTGTAATGTGTGTGTGTTTGATTGATTGCCAATGTAAATCATTACACCGAGTTACTAGACACGCTTGGGCTGTAGGTAGGAGATGATGTACATATATATAACCGCTTCACTGTTTTTCATGCCCATCTGCCAACTTGCCAGGCTTGGATTGCCATTTCTTCATTATAAGCATGAGGTTGTAAAGAGGTAAACATCTTTCACTTGTACTATTGAAATGGGTCTGAAATTAGGTTAGTTTTACACCCCTGTGTGATTCTGCTTTTGTTATTCACCTTCAGATAATCTTTCCAGCAGTGACATTTTGATCTCGTGGTGTCTTGTTAATGTCACTAGAGAGAGCAACCACAAACAGCAACTTACTGCAGTTTTAGTTTCAGCTGGAAGTAGGTGGAACAATGAATAGAAGCAAAACTTGTTTTACAGAAACCTCATTTTGATTAAGTCAATTATTCTTGCGTTCTACCATTTGAATGTAAAAAGAAGATGGAGTAGAAAAAAAAATTACGCGGGTGGGTGAAAGTTCTATTGAGTAAGCTGTTATCAATAGTATCCTTTCAAACATTCAGCCCCTAAATCCGCTCATCTCCCGTTTTTTTATGGGTCATTGTCTCTGTTAGTTGCCATTCGATGCACGTATAAAAATAAATGCAAGGAGCTTGAATATTTGAGCATGATTTATTTTCATTCATTTCAGATTCTCTGAATGCCAGCCTCCAAGGTTCAGCAGAGTGCTCCGTCTTGTTGCTTTTGCCTACCCTTACCTGTTTGACAGCATTCCTCTCTTCTACAGGGTAGGGCCACACTTATCTCCGAATTGGGACAAAAACAAAAAACAAGTTGTCCCCATGCGCATGCAATTCTTGAATTTCTACTCATTGCCCCATTGTCAGCTCATTGTCAGTAAGTTTCAACAACACACCACAGCTACAATATCAGCGGATGTGGAGAAAGTCTAGACGAGGGGTGTCAAACTCATTTTTTTCGCGGGCCGCATTGTAGTCATAGCTTCTTTCGGAGGGCCTTTATGACTGTCAACCCAAATAAATGTAAGAGCACCTCATATTATATACAGTGAAAGCTACAAAACAAACTGACAAATAACTCATTTTCAAATCACACGAGTAAAAACTAGTCAAATATTGAAAAAAAAAAAGATATTATTAAAAGTGAAGACAATTTGCAATTCTTGCAATGACACACAAATTTGATGCACAGTTTGTCTTCGCGGGCCACATAAAATGATGTGGCGGGCCGTATCTAGCCCCCGGGCCTTGAGTTTGTCACCTGTCGTCGAGAGAGACAGAGAGCAAAATTGACATCAAACTGGTTTTGGTTCAGGTGCCAAAGTACAAAACAATGATTAATATGATAGCAAGACTAAAGGATACATTTCTTGAAAAAGTGTTTCCAGCTGCTAAAGCTGCAATGTTTATCTTTTCCAGCTGTTCCTATGTGAAGGGGAAGGCTGCACTGATAACGAAGCCAATGTCTTCCACTTTACCCACATTGCACTGGCTTTCCTCACTGGCTTCCTGTTTGCAACACATTTACCCGAGCGCCTGGCACCTGGCAGCTTCGACTATATTGGTAAGACAAATCTAAGATTGGCCCGCAAAGCGAACTGTTTTATTCTTGGGTCAGACAGACTTAAGAATTGTGTTGACATTTGCATGTAAACCAAGTTCAACCAAGTCTGTTCCTTGGCTGAATTATGCAACCATTTGCACAGTTTAGAAAACAGACGACGGAGGGACATTTCATGGGGAAAAAAACATCACGTTACATGATCTTGCATCAAGAGTTCAAGAATAACAACACAAGCTAATTTAAAATGGTGATTGTGATATTTTTCTCCGCTCAAGATTTAACACTGGTGTTTGATAGCTTTTAGAATGTATTATTATTCTATCAAATTGTTATTATTACATTGAATAACAGTTTTTTTACAATACCATATTTTGTGATTACTTATCATCAACAAATGTTTGTTGTTTACTTGGTATTGTTTGCAAACTCCAAACAGGGAGGGCCTGAGGAGGAATAAATTTAAAAACAAAAAATGAAAAAATCTTAAAAACCTATATATGGTTGAAAAAAAGTAAAGGCATTTTTGAATCAGCGTCAAAAATGTTAGAGAAAGATGTTCTTGGTCCTCTGGCATTATGAACATTGTGTCATAACTCTGTCTGCAGGTCACAGTCATCAACTTTTCCACATCTTTGGCATCCTTGGCACCCACTTCCAGATGATGGCTGTTGAGCAAGACATGGTATTGCGACGTTCCTGGCTTCTGAACCACTCCCTACCCATCACCTTTGCAAACTCATTGGGTCTAACAGTACTTTGCCTACTGGTCAATCTGATCATCCTCCTCCTCTTTATCCTACCCCTCCTTTCAGCATCAGTTGGTCAGCAAAAAACACATGAGAGCCAGTTAAAAGCACATTGATACTTGTGTTATGGCTACATCACGTTGCAGAACTCCAAGCTGGTCTTTGGATAAACCAACATTTGTTATTGTGTACAGTATATAACATGTTTTTATTGGAAGCTGTCTATGTGAATGAAAATATGCCATCTGCACTGAGCTGATATCACTGTAATGACTGCTGTTGGATGTGATGCAAATTGGCGATCTGACTAAAATACAATGGGAATAACTTTTCTAACATTTGTGTAACAATGTTTCTTAAACCCAATGTACATCACTGTGATGACTGCTGTTGGATGTGATGCAAATTGACGATCTGCCAAAACACAATGGGAATGACTGTTCTAACATTTGTGTAACAATGTTTCCTGAAACCCAATGTACATTTACGCTACTAATGCTACAACATAGCTCGATAACATACCAAAATCCAGTGAAACAATCAAATATATTTGATGTCCCTGAATTTTAAGATAGCTGCAGATGGGAACAATGAAGAGCTTGAAGGGAACAAAAAATGAAAATACAACTGGAATACAATGCCTTTTCTTTTTTTTTACAGCATTAAAATTCGACATTTTCATCCACATGGTTCTTTATGAAACTTCTGACATTTTACACTGATCATTTTGAAAATGTATTTATTCCAAATTAAAGCCTATTTATACAACGCGTCGTGATTTTTTAAAAATGAATACACCATAATATGGCTAACTGGTGACATGAACTGTAACTTTCTCTCAGAAAACAGTTTGTGCTTGACTATCTGCTCCACCCCACAGTGGCACTTATTATATTTATTGTTATTTATCAAGTTGTATATTTGAATTCAGTGTCAGTATGTGTTTTCGTGCGTGTGTGCGTGCGTCACATATTTCTCAATTTGGGATGGAACAAAATAACACGCATTGCATTTGAACGCGTCATTACGTTTGAAGGCGGAACCTCTGGATTTGAGCATTCCATGCGGCACTATGATTGGTTAAATATACCGGAAGTTGAAAGCCTTTTGACAGGGGGGAAATTTCAAAAATAGAGACAGGGCGCTTTGTTCCGCGAAGCTTTTTACCTGGCGTTAAACAGCACAAAAAATGTATAGACCGGGGTATGTATAAAATTCTGTCTCACAAAACTCTCGTGTGAATTGCAGTTAAATTTCAGTTTTCGTTGTTCCTGGGCACTAATGGCCAGATTGCGGAAGATTACCAGTGTCCGTCGAAATCACCGACGCTAGCTCGCTCCCCAGTCCCCATTTAGTCCATCGAACCGGGCCAACCGCACAAGGGCAGGATTGTACAACACCGTACCTCGGTTGCTATTAAATTAAAATGTTGTTTAAATTCACTAACGTATTTATGTGCGAGACTGGATCTTAAATATGTCAACAACATTTTATTATAGTGCAGACCATACTCCGTCATAAATCTTCATGTGTGTGTTAAGGTGTTCGACCAACCGTCACTGATCCCGATTAGCAACTCAACATTACATTTGTGGATGTAAAAACTAAAAGCTGTCTCACGTAAACCTGTGTTTAATATTCTGTGTTGTGCAATAATGATGAGACTAATTTAACAGTAAAGAGCCTTCTATTTTGTTTTTTATCTGCAGGAAATGCAAGACTCCTCGCAGGCCTGGCATCAAAAAGGCTTCCCATACAGAGAAAGATCCTGTTGGCGTAAGTGAACATAACCTTGGTTGATTGTCGCATTTATTTATTTATTTATTTATTTATTTATTTATTTATTTATTTATTTATTTATTCCTTCCTTCTACACAATAAAATTTCAGAGGAGCTCAAGTGGTTTTCTCTTGATGTAGCTATTGGGAGGAAGAAAAAAAGCCTAATGCACTACACGCAACTGGTTTAAAAGCAGCTATATCGCTCTTATGTATTTGAAATGTATAACCAGGGACACTTGAAAGAGCTTTGTTGATTGATTTTCAATACAGTATGTACTTTGAAGATGTGCACTGTTTCTTTTGTAGGTGTACTGCCGTATACGGCCACTTGGAGCAGACAATGAGGAATGTTGCATTGAAATGATTAGCAACTCCACAATTCAGCTGCATGCTCCGGATGGCCTTAAAGCTAACCGCAATGGAGAATTCAAAGAGGTACAGTATGTGTCAGTGTCTCCGAGGTCAAGATTATCTGCAGTGGCTCGAATTCGGTTCCATATTTGGACTCTACTTAAACTTCCACCAGACTTGGTGTCAATTTCACTTTGCTATACGTGTCTAATCTGGG
The DNA here is from genome assembly GCF_024217435.2 of Syngnathus scovelli. Lineage (NCBI taxonomy): Eukaryota > Metazoa > Chordata > Actinopteri > Syngnathiformes > Syngnathidae > Syngnathus > Syngnathus scovelli. Next base: position 9,883,330 of record NC_090850.1, on the reverse strand, counting down.
AGGCATCACTAACACACAACCAGCCTTTATGTTTCCAGTTATTTGAATTTACAAAATGTGTGATCAGTATTTTTGCATACAATTCTGTAGTGACGTTGGATAAACTGACATCTATTTTTTGTTAACAATATTTTAGACGCAATACTCTTTCAAAAAAGTATTTGGTATTAATACCACTCAAATGGAGCTCTTTGAGGAAGTTGCCAAGCCGCTAGTGGAGGACCTTATTCAATGTAAAAATGGTAAGTGCATAAGCTTAACTTAACTACATGCGTTCCATCTTTTCCTTTATGGTTATTATTTTTTTCTCCCCGTCAAGGTCTGCTGTTTACATATGGTGTCACAGGAAGTGGTAAGACCTTCACCATGACAGGCTCGCCTGGAGAGGGTGGACTCCTCCCTCGATCTCTTGACATGCTGTTCAACAGTATCGGCCCCTTTCAGGCCAAACGATTTGTAAGACCTTGATAAAAATGTATATGCACATGCACCGTCTAACAAATGAAAACAATCAGGCTTTTTTCAAACGTAAAAAAGGTGGTGACAGATCTGACAAAATTTTAAAATGATTTGATTTTCAAATATGGAAAAAAAAAGAAGATGCTTGTTTCTATAGGTGTTTAAACCAGATGACAAAAATGGGATTGACATCCAGAATGACGTTGATGCTCTCCTTGAGAGACAGAAGCGAGACACTCAACCTTTAGTGCCCAAGACACCTTCCTCTAGGTACTATTTGTTTTTCTTTCCCTGGCAGTTACATTGTTAGCGATCGACTCAACATTCTGCTCCTCATTATTCATTCTGTTTAGGCAGAAGGCGGACCCAGAATTTGCAGACATGATCAGTCCACAAGAGGCATGTAAAGCTGAGAATGTGGATGAAGACTGTTGTTACAGCATTTTGGTATCCTACGTTGAGGTCTATAACAACTACATCTATGATCTTCTCGAGGATGCCCCTTTTGATCCCATCAGACCAAAGTAAGAGGCAGTGATTGCTTTATAGAAAAAAAGAAAAAAAATCAATTACTACAGGCTGACCTGATCCCACTCAGAAGAGCGGCGCCGGCGGTCCAATCCGTGTTACGTCATACGATTGTTTCACATATTGGATACGATACAATTGATATACTACATTGGAGACTTTTTTTCCTGCTGTAAAGTTGAGTCACCCAAAAATCATTCTCTTTTGTTAGGTGGCTCGGTATTGGCACACCTGTCAAGAACACTGACTTTGTGTATGTGGTCCCAAAGATTTTATTTGTATTGTTAGCTTCACTGTATAGAAGCTATTTGCTATCTGTCAGTACTCAAAGGTTGTTGTTCATGCTGTCGAGAAGGCTTGTGATTTTAACCTTTAACATAGTTTACTAGCTTTGTGTCATTCTGGCTTACTACTGTAGCTCTGCTTTGAGCTGGTACTACATTTGTACTCACTGAATGGCTTGAGCTTTACTCCATATATGAATGGACTAACAATGCCGTCGGAAGAAGTGAAGCAACCGGCGGGCGTCTTGTGTTGCCACTTGCCAAGGCCATCGAACTCGAATGCGTTGATTTCTCTGGCATTTTCATGTTATTTTCCAAATGAAATGACTGCCCTCTTGCTTCAGCCGCGGCCTTTTATGTTCGTGGCATGCGCCTGCATCACAATGTATCTTGTTGTGTTTTCACCTTTGATTGTCTAATGTCTATATCATTGTACCACTGTGTTTTGGTGCTTCAAGTTTTGTTTGCTTTTGGATCTCTCAGACCTCCTCAATCTAAGATTCTACGAGAAGATCAGAATCATAACATGTATGTTGCTGGCTGCACTGAAGTTGAGGTCAAATCGACAGAAGAGGCATTTGAAGTCTTCTGGAAGGGTGAGTGAAAAGTGGTTTAATTACTCCTTGGGAAATTAGCATCAATTAGAGCCACTCTTTGCTTCTAACAGTACCTTAGATGTGAAAATGGGGCCAAGATGAGACCTCTAATTTTTAGGGACATATGATTTGTTTTTGAGATATGAATATACCGTATATGGTACTTAAAATCTTGCAGAAACCACCACGTATTGTTGTGGTCTTTGTCTTTTTATCCTTTGAATTTGGGTATTTCAGTGTTTTCCATGAATCGGATCATTCAACATGAGTGTAAACGAGTGAATTACTGCTTCTTGTAGGTCAAAAAAAGAGAAGGATTGCCAACACGCAACTGAACCGTGAATCCAGTCGTTCCCACAGTGTCTTCACTTTAAAGCTGGTTCAGGCACCCCTCGATGCTGATGGCGACAACGTTCTGCAGGTAATATCTCGCTCCAAAAGTTACTCGATGGATTCTGTATTCAAGATTTCTTTTAGAAAACAGTGACCATTAGCGTTAGTTCGCTTTAAGCTAACGATGATGTGACACAAAAGCAGGCAGATAAATTAATCCAACATGTTTCTGTTGATGTTCAATCTGTGGGTGCATTCTAGGACAAAAACCAGGTGAATGTCAGCCAGCTGTGTTTGGTTGACCTGGCAGGGAGCGAGCGCACCAGTAGAACGAGAGCAGAGGGAAGCCGTCTGCGTGAAGCAGGTCCGTCTCTTTTATTGTCAGCGATTGTCAGTGAAAATTATTCATCTTCCTTCATATATTCCAGGTAATATAAATCAGTCTTTGATGACTCTGCGCACATGTATGGAAGTCCTGCGAGAGAACCAGATGTGTGGAACCAACAAAGTGGGTAGTTTTGCTTCTCACAAGAGTTAGTATCCCCCCCGCCTCCACTATCATGTTGCCCTTCTTTTCCAGATGGTGCCATACAGGGACTCGAAAGTGACTCACCTTTTTAAGAATTACTTTGATGGAGAAGGAAAGGTTAAGATGATTGTTTGTGTCAACCCAAAAGCCGATGATTACGAGGAAACAATGGTAATGCATATAGATCGCACTAACAGCCATTGGGGGCAACTCAAAAGATTTACTTTACTTACACTGGCTATTTGACAGACTTCACAGAGGTGTCTTTTGACAAAACCATAACTGTCTCAACCGTCTGTCCCTCAACTTGTCCGAGTCTGCCTCAAAAAGTGGTTTCTCCTTCTATAATAGACTTGTTGCTGTTTCGCAATACACTTCATAAGAGGAGTTCAACTCTGCTACGTCATAATCTTGCAATCATTGCCTTTGGTGCCGCAGCTCGTAATGCGGTTTGCAGAGATGACACAAGAGGTGGAAGTTGCGCGGCCGGTGGACAGGCCGATCTGCGGGCTCGCGGCTGGACGCAGGCAAAGAAATCAAGCATTCAGGGACGAGCTGTCACATCGCCTGGATGATCGAGGAGCTCTCTGTAATGCTGGTAAGTAGAGCTGAAATGATCAATCACATTTTAATTGACGTTGCAATATGGTAGGATTTTGGACAAAAAAACGGCTTCGCTTCAGTCGGCTGGTACAATATTTATTTATTTCATATATGTATCTTGTATTGAATAATTTATACAGTGTCCATATGAGTTTAATACTTAAGAAGTGCACTCCACATGTTTACATATCATGAAATGTTAATGTTCAATTGATGCAGCTACAGATGTGTTTGTACAAGTACTGTGGTCTGACTTGTTTACATGACTCTTGTTTGGGGGAACTGTGTGAAGTTGTCTGAGCAAACGCTTTAAAGACTGCAAGCTGACAACTCAATGAAGTAGCATAATATTATTCATAATCATTTGACTTTATTTGAGCAAAATACATTTGGTGTTGTTTATTGTGATACAGGTTAAGATATTTTTTTCAACAAACATACTAGAAAATAACCTTAAAGAAATAATTGTATCTTAAATCATTCTCACAATTCAAATGTTTTTCAAAAATGTCCCGCTCCATTGGTACATCTTTCGTATTTCTAACTATCGCTCTCTTATTGTGCCATGTTTATGAGACTTTGCAAATATCTCTTGACCAATGCCCTGATTTTATATGTTCACGTTTTCTATGGTAGATGATGCTGCTCTGCTCAATCAACTCATTGAACACTTTCCACCTATGCCGTCCTGTGAGCTGGTGGACCCAGGAGATGATCAGACACTACCACGCCTGATTGAGGTCCTGGAGAAGAGACATCACATCCGTCAGCTGATGGCAGAGCAGTTCAACAAAGCTGGTACAACATTTACACAGCATTGAATGATGTTTGAGAGAATTTAGTTACAGTTCTGATTTAGTGAGGTTTAATAGACCATCTGTGGCATTGTCTGTTTTTCTTTACCACAGTTCAGCATTTGAATTCATCTCGGGTTTAGTGTCATAGTCGCTCACACTGTGCTTTCTTGTGCAGCCAATATGCTGAATTCCATGCTTCAGCAATTTGATGGTCAACTTGGCAATAAGGAGAACATAATCCAAGACCAGCAAAGCAAACTGAGCGAGAGGGATAAAGTTATCATCAACCAAAAAACAGAACTCGAGCGACTCGAAAAAAAGTCCAAGACCCTGGAATACAAGGTACATATCTCCCTCAACTGGGTTAGGCCCCGGCGTCAAACTTTTTCCTGTAAATTGTCAATTGTAACCCTGTTTCTCCTAATAAAAATATATTACTTTATTTATTTAAGTCATGTCTTGTGGGCCGGTCAATTTGAGTGAAGCTCTGTCAGTGACAGCACATTAGTTCAAATGTCTCCACTGTCTAGATTGACATTCTGCAAAAGACAACCGACTTGTATGAGAGCGACAAACGCTCACTCGAGCAAGAGCTGGAGACTCGTGCGCAAAAGCTCCAGCAGGAACTGTCGGAAAGGAGGCGAATGGAGCAGCACATGCAGGGCATGGTTACCGACGCCAAACTCAAGTGGGAGAAGGAGTGTGTGAGTGGAATTATCAAGATGTGACACTATGGTCGTATAAACGTAGTGCCACCGTCCTTTGAGAGCCATTTTGCTTTTCTAGGAGAGACGGGTGAATGCCAAGCAGCTGGAGATGCAGAACAAGTTATGGGTCAAGGATGAGAAGCTGAAGCAGCTCAAAGCGATCGTTTCAGAGAGCAGCCGTGGCAGCAGCAGTAGCACAGAGAGACCAGAAAAACCAGAAAGGCCCTCAAGGGACCGAGATCGCAAGTATGGACAGAAGAGGTCGGCCTCTCCATCACCAGTAAGTGATAACAATAAATACGTGGTGCTGTATTGACGTGTGTTTGGATGTCTATCAAGCAGGCCTTCACGTTTTTTTGTTTGACAGAGTGTAATCGATCCATTTCGCAGACTTGCTACTTACGGCTGCTGCTTTTATCCTGTATGTGACCTTGTGTATTTCTAACTACCTTAACTAAGCACACCATGCTTTTGGCCTCGTTCCCTCATCACTTTTCAGGATCTTCGACAAGCACCTTCCCAACAGAGTCAAGCTAAGATTAGGGCAGTTCAGGACAATGCCGCCGCCGCCGCCACCGCCTCCTCCACTTCATCTTATCCCTCAGTAGCATCTTCCATCTCTGAGTGGGAGCAGAGGTGTCCTGTAGACTCAGCAACCTCCCAATATAGAGAAGCGGGAACCCCTCAGTGCAGGAGCCGGACTCCCGCCATGTGCAATGACGCCAGCAGAGCGAATCGCAGGAGAGGCCATCGCTTTGCCTCAGAAACAGAGGCCCCTGCAACGCGGCTGGTCCACGGACTAGACCTAGAGGCAGGCATAAGGGTTAGTGTGTGCTAGTCACCTAGATGTGTTTGGGACGTGGTTTCTTTTTGGTTGTGGCAGGCCATAGTGTGCTCTACATCTGCTAATTAGAACTGTTAGTAGCTTTGCGTGACATTCAGAGACTGTGTGCCATACGTGTTTTTTGGCCTGGATGTCAATTATGTTTTTTAGACTTTAACCCCTGAGCTTTTGCCAAGTACTGCTTTAGTTTATGTATATCTTGCTTGTAGAATTTTTCCACTCCAATTTTTTGCTCTCTCAAAATTGGTTTACGCTATTCATCTTTAAATTTGCAATACTGTACAAATTCCATTTAAATCATACATGCACTTTGTTTTAAATGTGCATGCGGTTTCACATTCTGTCACCTTTGCATGACAACTCACAAACTACTGGGATGCTTTCCTTGCAGTGGGTGTTTTCACCTGTAGCGTTGAATAAGTGTATATATTACTGGAACAGTCACCAAATATGCCAGAATTGTTTTTGTTATTCTCCTCAATAGCATTCTGGGTTCATATCAGTTAATTTGTATAGTGCCATATGTACGGTGCTCAACAGTGAGTGTCAACAGTGTCACCCGTGACTTCCAGTTGTACAATTATTCTTGCCGCACCTGAACGACCCACTCGCTTGATGAAGAAACAAAATCCAAGTTTAATTGTCACAAATCTGAATAATTTCTTGGTTTTTCTCTTTTCCACTGGGATCACCAGCCAGCTCAGCAAATTAATCCAGTGCACAGACGCTCACACTCTGCCGGTGGGGAGAAATGGGTAGACCACAAACCATCTTCTAATGTCGACCTAGGCACTGTCATGCAGCCCATAATACCCAATGCAATCCAAGTATCTTCCCCGAGCGAGAAAGCTCTGTCTAAATGCCACAAGTATGTGCTTAGACATCAAGAGCTTGCCTCTGACGGGGAAATTTCAACCAAGTTGATCAAGGTAAAAAGATGATAGTTCACTCATCGATCCTACGCATTTGAGTTGACACTTTGGTTATTTCAGGGATTAAAGGGACACTGTTTTTGTTCCCACTATGCTGTCATTGGACCCTGTTATTCTTCTCTGTTTTACCCCCACAGGGCAATGTTTTTAGGACCAGAAGTGGTGGCCAGTCCGTAGAATTTACAGATGTTGAGACACTGAGGCAGGAGTGCCCAACTGCGCCGAGGTACACTCGTCTTTCATCTTGAGCCTCCGAAGTTTGTTTCGTGACGCAGTTTAACCTCACAGCTTTCACCATGAAACTTGCCTTCTGTCATGTTTGTAAATGTTTGTCGATCGTAAATATTGAACTGGAGCTTGATTTGAAGAAAATTGTAAATTGAATCAAAAATTGCACAAACCGGCCTAAGGATTTCAGCTCTGAAACCTGACTTAGTCTAACCCAAATGTTCTTGTTCCAGTCGCAAGAGAAGATCAGGCTCTGCAGAGGCACCGCATAACAAGGAGGACCAAGAAAACTGGGTACTGTCAATTTTCATTTTTCAACAAAACACAATTATTTAGAGAAGTATTTTTTCCTCCTTTTCCAATTGGATGTTAAAACTAGTTAGTAGACGTCTGTGCCACTCAATACAATCCTCAAATTCATCAGCAGGGGGCAATATAAACCAAATGTTAAATTCATTTCACGGAACAAGCAAAATCATGCACATAATCTACTGTGCATAAATATTTACAATTTTTACGGCTGCTGCTGTTTTGCACCTGCTGACATGTTACATGGATCAGATTTTACTAATGTTCACCCATGTTTACTCAAATCAGTGTTGAACGTCAGATACTTTTTTGTCTTTTTCAACACGATACAAGTGTTTGTTTTATTCATGTTTTCCACTGTGCCCCATTTTCTTTAAGCCTGTATCTCGCTGAGCTGGGTTAGCAAAAGTTTGCGAACAGCCTAATTTTTTTTTCCCTTCATGGTTCATTCAAGTTCTTGAATGGTCTCAAACACTCACCATACATAAACGTCCTAGAAGAAAGACTGTTTGCAACCATTTAGGAACCCTCACAACAAAATACTAACGTTTGCTACGTGCAACAACACTTGCAGCTCAGTGGGATTCAGGTTGATCTACACACAATTAATGTATGTCCTTGCTATTTTGTCTGCCACAGGCTCCTGTTGCAAGTACAAGTGCTGCACTTGGGCATCAAAAGTAAGTGTGTACATACAGCATTTGTTAGCACTGTTGCTATTTTTGTTGATCTGCATCTTATGTTACACTACCATTCAAAAGTTTGGGGTCACTTAAAAATAAAATGTTTTTTTTTTATCAGTGAAGATGAAATTAAACTAATCAGGAATACTCTCTGTATTTTGTTTATGTTGTAAATGACTATCCTAGCTGCAAATGTCTGTTTTTAATGCAATATCTACTACATAGGTGTATAAAGGCCCATTTCCAGCAACCATCCCTCCAGTGTTCTAATAGTCCATTGTATTTGCTAATTGTGTTAGAAGTTTAAAGGATTATTAGAAAACCTTTGAGCAATTACGTTAGTTTTCATGGAAAACACTAAATTGCCTGGGTGACCCCAAACATTTGAACAGTAATGTATATTTTCTCAAAATGTCTCATTTCTCTTTGCCCTGTAGACGCAGGAAGCCGTGAAGATTTTTTTTGCTTCTGAGTAGCAACAAAGCAAGCTGCCTGTTTGCTCAATGGGACATTGACATGAAGGAACAATGCACATTTTTTAAACACTTAATTATATTTTGACAATTTAGAATAGAATTACAATGGAGTAGTAAGAAAAATTACATTAATATATATATGTATATATAATCACAATGTGCTGGATTACGGCTCCTTTTTTTTTCTTTTTTTCCCCCACCCTTTTTTGAACACCAGATAGTTGACTTAAAGACTTGTAACCAGGAGCTTTTACTGTCGCACAAATTGATATAGGTAGACAAGGCTGGTGTTGATGTGCTGTAAATAAGTATAATGATTTGCTTCTCCCCCATCCGTTTAAAAAAATACACAATAAGACACACTACAGTACTAATTTTGGTGGCATTAAATTCATTCAACTCAAGTGACGTGTAGTTTTTTTTATTCGGAGTAAAGGACCATCCTTTTAACTCTATATAGTACAGGTATCGAAATGATAAAAGGAAGTTGCACATAAAGTACAATTGAAAATCTAGAATACGGAATAAATAAATTACTGTAAATTACTTGAAATTCTGAATGAAGAGGGAATTGTGTTTATTGAATAATTTGGATGTGAAATATTAAATGGCAAAAAACAATTAAAAAAAAATATATAAAAAATGTATAATTTTTTAATTACAAATTTTGAAAGTAAATAAACTCGTAATATGCCAGTGGACCTACGCATCCTTGCGATTTGGCACCATTGATTCAGTCACCTATTTGCCAGGGAGCTAATGGAGGACGACATATTGAACGTGTTTGAGGCGCGAGGCTCATCCCCAACCAACTTAACTCTAGACCACAAACATGAAGCTGTAAAAAACTATTTTCCCCAAAGATTTCAGTTATTTTTATTTATTTTTTTTTTTGCACTTTTATCACCCAAAAAGGTTTCATTTCATCAAATTAATATTAATTACACTGAGACTAACCAAGGATATATAAAATGCAATTGCCCCCTAAATCCAAGCTCTGCCATCTTTGGCAGCAATAACTGAAATCAAACTTTCTCGATAATTGGTGAAGAGTCTTTCACATCACTGTCAAGGAATTTTGGACCGCTCTTCTTTGCAGAATTGCTTCAACACATTGATGGCCGGACGTTCTCCTTCAGGATCTTCTAAACAGCAGAATTCATTTTGCTCTGTCAATCACAGCAAATTGTCCAGGTACTGAGAAAGCAAAGCAGCCCCAGATTATCACGCTGCTATGCTTTACAGTGGGCATCATTTTCTTGACATTAATATCTTACAGATAAAAAAATTACTCGTTTTTGCTTTCCAGGAAATTAAGATGGTATCTTATAATGTTAATATGCAGTTTATATGCATTGAATAATATAATTACAGGAACTGATTAGAAGTGAACTGTTGAGTAGTAGAAGAGGTAATTGTCACCCTTTTTTAACAGTTGCACATAAAAGCAATTTAAGATCAGTGGAATATTAGCTATACTGCGCAACTCATAAAAGCATTTAACAATTTTAATTTGACAAAAAAAAGCTAATCTGTTTTATTCTTGCTGGTTTGTGATGTCCACAGCTCTTCCATCCTGTGTTGTAGACTTTTGCAAGTGATAAGAATGTGGGAAATGGTTTCATCAGGCATGTCAGCCCTCGGCTGGTTGTGAAAATATTGACCCTTCCTTCCTGCCTTGTTTAACTAACAAACCTTCACGTAGTGCATGAGCAAATAGCACATGACGGCACCACTTTATTAACGACTCCTTTAACTCAAACACACACTAATGACTTTTTAAACAAGTCTGAACCAAACCTGTCGCTGAGTCTTTGCTTTAGAAATTGGGAATTGTTTGTTCACGTTATTTCTGAATCTTTATAGAACACCATTTGTTGTGTTCACAATTGACTTGTGTGTATGGTTAAGGTAAAAAAAAAAAAAAAAAAACTTTTTGTTCAACTCCTTTTATTTCAATTATATGACAGCATAAAATCTGCTTTTGATTTTATAGCTTTGTCTATATGCATTAACGATAACTATATCCAGGAATTTATCATCACTATAGCTCCCTTGCTTTATTTGTCCTTGTCTATTGATTGAAGCCATTTCCTCTAAATGACTTCTCCATTGCCTTGCGAGATGTGTGTGGCACCCCTGTTTCTCGTGAGCCCTCACTTATTTCAACCTCCCACTCTCGTCTGCTCCAGTCAACAAACACTGTTTGGACAGCGGTGTGTGTGTGGGTTTGCTTGTATGTATATTTTTGTGTTCAAAGTCAATAGAAGTACTTGCGCTCTAAGGGCTCCTTTGTCAATTTTCCGGTCTCACCTTTCATGGTGCCAAGCATAGTTTGTGTGTTTAATAGGTGTCACCACATTTTTATTACATGTAAAACCACAACAAACTGAAAAGGTTTAGCTGTGTGGCCATGGCTTTCTCAGCTCTGCTTAAGTCAAACAAAGTTGTGATGCAAAGTCATCAATATACTAACTATAGAGCATTATATACAGTCAGAATTGTGACTTTGTACATTTCTAATTGTAATATAATCTGGTTGATTATTTTTGTTCACGTCTCATGATTTTTGCTGTTTGTATTTTACGGCACTGTACTTATTTTAGAAGACAATCAACAGTCATTATTGGGGTTCAATTTTGTTTTGTTGTCTGACAAAATTAATCTTAAAGTGGCATACAATAAAAGTAAGGGTTATTCTGCACAAGTAGTAAGTACAGAATTAATCTATAATCTCCATTTACGTATAAACCTGACACCTGAGAGATTAACTGGCTAAAGCAAGTCCACAACAGAACGCATGTGAGCTGTTAAATCTTTCTGTTGAGAGGCAAATTACAAAGTTTAAGCCTTCGTCCATCACACATCAAAGTCATGACGCGCTGCTTATTTTAAATTATTATTATATGCAACTTCACTTATTTTTCAGCTGTGGTAACATTACATGGAGTCAGCACTCCTCCCTTCCCGCTTCCCATTATTCATGGACTACTGTGCATCAAACGGTGAGTACGGTCTTTAAAAAAAAACTTCTTTTTACACTTGTGTGACGATTAAGAATGTAAACCTTATACGTATATCTGTTTTCCGTGACAATAATGTCACCTAAATATGAAGAAATTGGTGATCGATGAGTATGCTGGAATGAATTGTGTTCCACTTTTGGGGCTACATTGTAACGCACATCTTGTGATGGTCAATAATCATAGTGTCACAATGTACTGTAAACACGATGTACTCATTATATGTAGTGCGATTACCAACCGATACTACAAACCACCTTAACAAGTCTGACAACCCCCAAATAAGCGTTATCACAAAAGGCAGAATATTTGCTGCAGCTCCTGTTTTTTATATCACACGATTGGACCGATATTGCCCAGTGAGTAAATCCACCTTAGTATGTACTTATGAAAGCAGTTGAGACAAAGTTTGTGCTGTTTCTATTTCCAGCTGAAGGCAAGCAAAGCTGTAATATCTTGAGAGCCACTGTTGAGCTTGTTTGCATACTTTGCATGTTGATCTTACTAAAAGCCTCTCACACTGCTGCCATCCACACATAAAGCATCAGTGTACATAGCTTAAATACACACATTAATAACAACTGTAATGTCATTCTTTGTTGAGTGCTTTTAACAGGTTCACACTGACCTTTTAACGTTTAAACTTCCTTCACAAACAACCGTCACCTGATAGGCAAACAAATCTTTATTGACGGACCTCCCATGATCCTTTGAGAGAAGCTGAAAACAAGGACAAGCCATACACTCATCTCAAAAGTATTGGAACACTAAATAACACTGTCAACCTGCTTATTTTTTGTGCTGACATAAAAAAAAAAAATTAAAAAAATGAATGCACTGTCAGACAAAAGATCAACATCATTTATATCTGGAGTCCGTACACAATTATTTTTACCTGAACATGATATTTTTAGGTGAGGAAAAAATACAAAAAGTAAATATGACTTAATATGGATTTCCAAATATTTTTCCCTGCATTTTTTAAATACTATTGATGTAATAATTTCACCAAATGATTGAATTCTTCTTTTGTGCTGGTCTAACGTGCTTTCATTCCAGCCTCGTTCAATTGTTTGTTTTGGGTGAGTAACTCCTTTCAGTTTCCTTTGTATTGGGTAGAATGCATGTTCTGTAGGCTTTAAGTCTGGAAACTGACTTGACTAGTTGGAAACACAAATCGAAAATGAGCATTTTGAACTAGGCATCTTGGTCATTTTGGTTGCAGTGAATCTTGAACAAAACACAAAACGTGACTGCAGACAAGCACACGCCAGCAACTCCCCCCCCCCCCCCCTTTTCTCTTTTGCTATTTTACTCGTTAACTGCAACTTTAAATGGCATTCACAAGGCATCACCTGCTCACCCAGCACAACTGCCTGCAATACCACCTGCTGCCACAAGGCTTCACTGTGGCCTGCTTCTTTCTGAAGCCTCCAAACAAGACTTCTAGGCTAGGACAGACTGACACATGAAGCACATCATTTCTCATTATCGTGTCTGCAGAATCAGTTTTGTCTGTGTCGTCACCTTTATTTTTTTTAGTATTTATTTGACCACTGCGTGCAATAATGTAAAATAGTCTGTCTTCTTCACTTATCTTACCAATCGAATTTTAATACTTCTATCTGACACTATTAAAAAAAAAAGTAACATCATGTATTATTTGTAATTAAACAACTAAATGTACGATAACTATACTCTCCTTTAGTTATAGCTATCCATTGACAACCGGAATACAAGGAACGTCTTAAAAACGTCTTTACAAAGACAATTCATAAAAACAATAATGATTTTTTTTAAAATACATAACCACAAAGACACATTTGTTATAGAACTTGACCACGGTAAGTGATCATGTAATGAAATGATCAAATTTAACATATTCATCATCCCAATATATTAAAACTGCTGTCATTTGGTGTGTTTTGGTTGAGCTAAGTGTGGTCTGAGAGCTGTCCTTTTTAAGACTTACTGCACTAACTTCTCCCCAGTCATCTCTCAGACAAATCCCCAGTCCTATTTGAGGCAAGGTCTGGGAGGCCAGCACTTTGAATGGAATATAAATGACATCATTATGTAATATTCAATCTGTTGCTGCTGCAATATCCTATCCCACAGATAGGAGCCCTCCCTCGCTCCCTCCCGCACTTCCCACCCACCCCATATGCTCTGGCCTTTCTGCTCACTGGTTCTTTTTCATGAAGAATATTAAAGACTTATTAAATTAATCTGCGCCCGTTGGCGCATGTTATTGCATTGCAGAGATTTGTGAAGCGAATGGAGCCATTAGGCTGCACCCTAAGCTGATTTATTAAGGGGAGCAGGGATTCACCAAATAGATAACCTGTTTTATTTTACATAAGTGAACACTTTCACTCAAACCCGCTTAGGTCGCTACTATTTCCCTCCTTTTGTGCAAGTTGGATGGATGATGGATATAGTGTTTCTTGTTTTTTTTTTTGTTTTTTTTATCCCCCTTATGTCCTGAGCCTGTGATGCACCGAATCATATTATGGACATCTTCTTGCTCATACACGAATCAAAAGAACCTCTACCGTATTTTCCGCACTATAAGGCGCACCGGATTATAAAGTCCACCTTCAATGAATGGCCCATTTTAAAACTGTGTTGAAATAACCTTTTAGAGTTCTTCAGCATGTGTTTGTGGCTTAGTATGCCAACAATGAGGGTATCAAAAAGAGGATGAGAGGTGAGATGATGCTACTTAATGAGCGTCCTCTCAATTCATGTTTGTTCTCTAACTGTAATCGAATCAGCAGATTTAGAAGCAACTGAATCCGACCCAGGTGCATAACATTACTTAACAGCGTGTATGCCAGCAGTTTACATTTTTTGGGGGGGACAAGGGGGGGCTCCTATGGGTCAACGGTTTAGTGGATAACGTTTTTCTTTTTTTAGTTTAAACCACTCTGCTCTCAATTATTTCCGCAGAATTGCTTTACAGGTTATACGCTAGATTAAACATTCATTATGCTAAATAGGGGCTTTTTTTTTTCATCTCTCTCCATAAATCCCTGTTAAATTTGGCTGGCAGGTTCTCCAAAGCCACACGAGGTGGTGCCCCGACCGGCTGGTTTGTTTTTGTTTTGGTGACGTGTTCATTTTTTCCTACCTTTGTGTCCTCTTGACCCGGAACAAACAGGGCTTTTCAGAAAGGCTGAAAACCTGGAATTTAAACAGTGTACAGGAAAAATAAACAAGTGTTTCTGTTGGCCTCATGGCGAGGGACCAATACCCATCAGTCCAAAATGAAATGGAGTGAAAAGATATTTGTGTCTGCGTGTCCGTACAGTATGTTTGGAAAAAAGGAGGGCAGACGGTGAAGAGGAAAGAGGCTCCATTTCAAATATGACCTGTTTCCCTGAAAATATCTATTACCTAATATTTGTTTTTTTTTCTTTCTAAGCAAAACTGACCTCTATGATTGCATGGGTTGCTTCAAAGACCTCCTGGAAAATAAATTCAATAGTATTTGAAATTCCTGAGTGGATTGGCCCGGGCTGCCCAGAATAAGCCCGTGTTTATTTGTTTTCAGATTGCAATGGAGGGAGGGGAGCGAGGTTGTGTTGACACAGAAGGCATTTGCTTTGTCTTCTGTTCACATTATGAAGGGCTTCTTAGTGCAGATGGCCCGGAATAGAACAAACCTCAAGCAGCTGTGTACCCCGTCTCTTCTCCCAGACAAAAAGTCTTGTTTCTTTGCCAACTAATATGTTCTAGCATTTGCTACTGTGGCATTACGGCTTAGAGGTTTTTAGATCTCTAAACCTGTGTTTTATAAGTGCAGCCAACATTCCAGCCTGTGGCCTCAAGCTGTTGTAGCGGGGGCTAAAAGTGTGCAGAATCACACCAATCAAATGTGAAGCAGCTGTTTTCGAGAGGAACATCTGAAGACAAGTCAAACTCGAAAGCAATACTATCACTTCAAGCCTTCGCGATCATATAATATACTCCTGCAAGGCCCCAAGAAGCTATTTCGAGGTGGCAGTGGAGAAAGAAAAACCAGACATCTTGTGAGTGTGTGCAGCGTTGGTAATGTAACACTTCCTCATAATCAGTGAACAAAACCAAAATGAGTCAGTACAGGTAACATACAAACAATAGTTCATATTACCCAAACATTGGTGATAGTGACAAAAACAACAACAACCATTGTGGGCATGAACTTGTTCTACCTATAGCCAATGTCTGTGTGAGAGATCTCTTGAAAGCTCTCTGGGTTTCCTTTTGATAAGTGTAAAGTATCAATTGTCTTATAGGCAAAACTCCAATTAAAAACTGATCATTGGCATTCAGCAGTTATTTATTCAACATTATAAAAAGGTACTGCAGCATAATTGAAATAAACTTGTAATCCCTTTCTGGGGTTACAATTTCAAATTTTATAGATGCCCAAGAGCAATGGCAATCAAAAGTAGGAAAGTGTCTTTATGAAGGAATTTGTGATTATGGATTTCATTAGATTGGTCATCTGTCTGGTTAATATTCTTTGGTCTGTAATCTGTGGATGTACATGATGCTCTATTTGTCTTCTATTTGTAAAGCGGAGCGCTTCAATTTAACAGTGATTAACCTTTCACCGCAGTACTTTCAACTAAAAGATAATAGCCAATTATAGTCGCTGTTTTGTGTCATAACATCACTGTGGTTATTCTTCCAATAAAACTAAATCCTATATGAGGAATTACTCATTACTAATCTTGAAAAGCTCCAAGACACCATGAAATTATAACAGAAAAAAAAACAACAATAATCCCCTGAGGCCAAATTCAATTTTACACTCCATTATTGAACATGGTGTGGATACATCATATCAGAAATGCACAATGAACTGCCGGATCTGCTCCACAATTATTTTTTTTTTACAAGCTGACAGGAGAATTGAACCTCATCGTTATTAAATCATAAGGCAGTTTAGGTGGCATAAAACCAAAGAATTGCAGTTTTAACTTGGTCAGACTTTTTAATGAAGTAGTTTATAGTCATCATTTTTTTTTACACCACTTGTTCTCTCGGGGGTCGCATGTGAAGAGTGATACACCCTGGGATGGATGCCAGACACTCACAGGGCACATAAAAAGACACCTATGAACAATTTAGCAAGCTTGGTGAACATGTCACGCAGGAAGAGCTAACCCAAGCTACACCTTATTTTTATGACACTAAAGCTAACAATAAAATATAGAGTAAATGTCCTTCATTTAGTATTTTTGTCAATGATCTCACATGAGTTATCAGGATTCATTTGAAATTTCCATATCGCTGCATTGGAGAATTGTACTTTCCTTCTTTAAATCTTGCACTGTATTTCATGTATTTAAAGATAATAATGGTTAAAAAAAACTAAACGAAATTCAAAAAATACAACTAAAAACTAACCATGAGGAAAAATCCATAGCTATTATAACCTTGGTGACAAGTCATCATCATACTATTGTTGAGTCCTGACAGTGTCAAATTGACTGACATCGTGTTGTCTTTTTGTTCAATGTGAAAGCTCGTCAGAAGTCGCAACAGGCTCCTGGCAGGAGGAGGTGATGGAAACAGAAAATGGAGAATAATGGAGGAAAAAAGTGCTCGTCCATTATGAAAATGAAGCGAAATGCTGCTCTACCTGCGAGCGCGCTTTGCTAATGGGGCTTGTGCAGTCGATTATCTTAATTGTTCCATTTACCATTTGCTGTTGAATATCTGGGAGCAGGGCCTGTAAAATCCGGAAGGAAGGTGAAGCACTCTGCCTGATTGTAATTGTCACCAGATTCACTTGTTAACATCCGGGTGGCCCTAACGTTGGCGAGGGTAATCGCAGGTCATTGTGATAATGAGACGGAAATGGTGCTTTAGTGTTAATGGATCAGCACCTCTGATGAGATCACTCCTTTGATCATCTGAAAGGGTTACATTTAGCGATAGCTCCCTATCCTAGCTGCATATCATGTGGATACAAGGGTTCACCTCCAAAATACACTACGTATACAAAAGGACCTTGACTATTAGGAATTAAATCAAATAATTGCTCAATCTGAAGTTCGACTGGGGTTTGCTGTGCCATAGAACCTCTTTCTAGAGGTTGTGCAGTCCCACTAGTGTAGACATGGCATTCAGATTACTATTGCGTTTGTAGAATATGAGCTACACGACAAAATCCATCCATTTTTCTCCCTCTCTGGGGTGGCCATTTTGCCACTTACTGTGCCCTGAAAATGACATCACAGGGCTCAGCTTGCTAAAGTCACATGACCAAACCCAGAAAACAGGTAAGCCATGATTGGTGGTTATCTAAGCGCTGGAAGGTCATTTTTAGTCCAAAGCAAGTGTGGCAGCTATGCTTGGAGGTGAGCCAGACTTTGATTTTCCGGTATGCCACACTTGGAAGAAAAAGTTTGCATATACCTTGTATGGGTTAGTCATTCACAGATGTATGGAAGAATTTGGTTACTGTTGCCGCAAACCAGAGAGCACCTGTCACTTCCTGGATGCGTAGCGATCACATGGGCCGATTTGCCGTGTACTCCCCCACACAGATCGCAGCAAGGATGCAGTTGTTGTGAAAGATGAGGAATTACAGCTACACAGTGGAAGATTATTTTTACCTGCTGTGCTATGATCTGCTGTCACTGTGAAGATGAAATCCCCGTTTCCGCCAGAAGCTCAGCTCCTGATTGCCAAAAGCCCCCGTGTTAGGACTTACTATGCTTGATGGAGTCGTTAGAAATGGACAGAAGAGCTCTGCAAACCCTCCTTCTCCTCACAGCATTGCATCAAAGTACACCGTTTTAGGCAACCTCATTCCTTGTCATCTGTCTATTCAATATTTTTTGAGAGATTTAAAAAAAGCAATTTACAACATCCGCCAATTATATTTTACATTTTTGCCTTTGCCCCTCACTGCCTGTGCATGTAGCTATGTTATAATTTGAAACAAGTGGGGAGTGACTAACACGGAGGTCTGTAGAGAAGGTCAAGCACTGGCAGCAATTAAAGTCATTTGTCTGCCATATCAAGTGCTTGATGAGCTACATCGCAATAAAAAGCACACTGAGATGCTTTTAACACTGCAGCCTTACTAAAGGGAAAATGGACATTGCCTATCTTTATCAAATGAGCATCAACTATTGGCGGTGTTATGGAAGAGTGGTTAGTACAGCCCCCTCTCACAGACATGTTCTGGGTTTAACTATGTTTGCGTGTGGAGCTTGTATGTTCTTCTGGTTTGTGTGGGTTATCTCAATCTGAGTTTATTTCCCACAGTCCAAAAAAATTACAATGGAAGATGGAAGCCACCAAATTCATACAATAGGAGTTTATCAAATCATTTCTTGATTTTGACATTTTGAATTGCGACATAAATGAGTGCCTCACTGTTCACAATAAGAGCAGAACAATTAAATTCCATTTACATGCCCACATTCATTTTGTTGAGAAAGCATGTACTCCAAACATAATGGCTAATGACTAGCTTGAAAACAACTTACCTGGTTTTGGTATGATGCAATGCTTATTGTTTGCATCTTTTTTCTCTTGTATAAGTTATGAACATTACTTTAAAATTCAATGTTCACTTCAAGGTTATATCTTTTTTGATACAACCTTCTGCACAACATAATTGTTGATACAATTGAAATATATATTCCAATGCCAGTTTAGTACTCGATTAGTTTCCAACAACTTAATCTTAACATGTATTAGATGTAAGAGCTCTATATTTGTAGACAACGCACAAGGATTGCTGAGCGCGCATTTGCCGGTTTGTAGTGAAAACTTCGTGGCAGACAGTCAATCTAAGCCTCACGGCTGCTCAGATCACATCTAACAGCAGCCCAAGTTAGACAGCTAGCTGATAACAGCTCTAAGGCAACATATTTTATTTTGCAATATGTAAATGACAGGAATCAAACTCTCAGAAGCCGAGTATCCTTATACAGTCTGAACCAAATGTGTCATCCTTAACGGGGCTGTGAATATTTTCACAATAAGTAATCAGTATACTGGCCAATTTAATTCAGTTTCTTCTAATCAACCTAGTGGGAGAAAAAAACTAATTTAAGTATATTAAATCATCAAATAAGCTCAGGTAAAGCGAAAGTCGATTATGCTACAAAATAATGTCAGTCTATGGGGGGGTGGCAATATTGTCATTTATGGGAGCCACGGCAGCTCTGTGTACGAGCTGTTAATTTGTGGCCCACACATCAGCGCAATTAAACCCGTCAGAGGAATAGAGGCTTTCTGCTTGAATTCACAATGTTAATTAGCCGGCCGGGCTTTTTTTGAAATAAGTTATTGCAATGCTTTATCTTGCGCTCTGGCTGAGTGATTCTTGTAAAGACTGTAGCCTCGCACTCTCTGCCTTCCTATCAGAGTCCACGTGTGGCTTTAACTAGCAAAAATAATTGCAAGGAAGTGTGTAACTAACTGATGGTTTTCACAGCGTATAAAACGTGTGGCTCTTTTAAAATGCAAATATCACCTTGTTTATTCAAAAAGCATAAATACCATCTTGCAAAGCTTGTATTATTTTCAACCTAAGTACTTTATTTTTGTTTATGATATCCTCATGCCTTTATAGTTATGGTCAAAAGTTTGGGTTTTGAAAAAAATTCTGTTGTAATAAGAGTAACTCATTCAGATAGTCCAATACTATTGAGGCAATAGTAGGTCCAGTTCTTTATAACTAACCATGTTGCTAGCTAGCACTCAGTCATCACTGTGACTTTCCTCTTTGCACCATTATATATAAACTCATGGCGGAGCAGCAGCTGCCATTAACACTCAATTAGCCCTGCCGTTTTTCTAAATATTACACCATTAGCCGCACTCTGCCTGCATGGCGCCCAGAGCTCTGTTTGAGCCAAGTGCTTTCTATTCTTGAATTCATTGCATATCCGAGGGAAGAACACTTGCGGGAGCAGATTTGGACTTTGATAAGACTGAAATCTGGCGTGCATATTTCGCCGCAATTAATCTACACATTAGGTAGGTAGGTAGGTAGGTAGGTAGGTAGGTAGGTAGGTAGGTAGGTAGGTAGGTAGGTAGGTAGGTACTTTTTTGATCCCTGGGGGAAATACAGTTGCCAGCAGAATGAATTAATAATTAAATACGTAACTGTGGTGTGCGCCCACAACAAAACCCGCCTTCCGCACCAGTTTGTCCAGGCGGGAGGCATCCCTCTTCTTGATGCTGCCCCCCCCCAGCACATCAAGAAGAGGCCACTTGCCACAACAGAACGATAAAACTTCCACAGCATCACTTTGCAGACATTGAAGGATGTCAACTGCCAGGAGGAAGATTGTCGTTTCTTGCTCAGTGGGATAGGGTCTGCAGTAGGTTACAGGGAGGTTTATATGTTGACAGCCAGTGCTATTCTCATTTCAAATTTACAGTACAGTATATCTCATAAATTTTTTGCATTGACTTCAAATTCAATCAGATTTACCCAGTGTACCATGCTAGAATTGTCCTAGTCGTGAAAATAGAGTGTAAGTTAGTCATGGGTAAGAATGTGAATTGTTGTTTGTCTATATGTTACCTGTCATTGAGTGATGACACTAGTCCAAGGCATATCCTGCCCCTGACGACAAGGAGATGGATGAATGGAATAGTGGCAGTTATAGTGCTTAAGTTCCCTTGAGCCAAGCACCCAAATACTCTAGTGTGTCACAAATTATGTGGTAGCCCACAACATTCAAACACAGGCAGGGGACGATAAGTTTAGCACAAAAGTAGTGAGCAGTAAATCAAAATCAAATTAAAATCTGTAACCAAGGCAGTAACTGAGCGTGTTCTCGGGCTGTGACCAAATGTTCTTATGCCACACTTCAAATGTTCATGCCATAAACCGAAGTCTCTCATAAAAGTAAATTCATGATTGTTGTGTCGTATTAGAATGTTGCAAGCAAATTGTGCAGTTGTTCCCTACTACAACTACGATAACAGTAATAAAGTTATTATTAGGGTGGCTCGGTGGCGCACTGGGTAGCACGTCCGCCTCACAGCTAGGAGGGTGCGGGTTCGATTCCACCTCCGGCCCTCCCTGTGTGGAGTTTGCATGTTCTCCCCGGGCCCGCGTGGGTTTTCTCCGGGCACTCCGGTTTCCTCCCACATTCCAAAAAAACATGCTTGGTAGGCCGATTGAAGACTCCAAATTGTCCCTACGTGTGAGTGTGAGTGTGATTGGTTGTCTGTCTGTGTGTGCCCTGCGATTGGCTGGCAACCAGTTCAGGGTGTCCCCCGCCTACTGCCCGATGACGGCTGGGATAGGCCCCAGCACGCCCGCGACCCCCGTGGGGACTAAGCGGTTCAGAAAATGGATGGATGGAAAGTTATTATTAAATTCATCTTTGAAATTGTCAATCCCGACTCTTTTATAAAGGCTATTTTTGAATACCTTGCCAGGTAGAAAACCTAATGTAAGCTTCTGTTTTATTCTTAATACTATAAAGAGGTAACCATATAATTGGTAATGTATTAATTATTACATTTCTCAGTTAAGTGAAAAAATATAGACAACTGAAGTCAGTGTAAAATTATTAGTTAGTGCAGTCCAAAGCATTGAATATTGCCGCCAGCAGATGGCAGTACTAACAACGAATATTGGACACTTTCAAAGCTGCCTTACCTTCACCTGTAATAATGGAATAGATTTTGCATGTAATGTTTGGAAGCGTTTTGATAAGAAAAAAAAAAAAATCATTGCTCTATGTCCAAATACCCTTTTTCCCTCGTCAATGTCGATCCATACAAGTCAAGGCTAGTGGAAAAAAGAGCAGGTCGTTTTCGTGCAGAGCAACTACATGGGCAGCCTGTTGGCTTTCCACTTATAATACGAGACACTGATTAACCAGTTGGCAAGCATTTACGACCTGCTCCAGATGATGATAATAGCAGACCTATGGACAGTGAACTCAAAGACTGTAAACACTTAACCTAGTGAAAACAAACTTGGGCTAATGTTTCACACAGTCAAAAACAATTCCTCTTAATCCAGTCCTTCCACAAAATTTCAGGTTCCAGACAGGGGAAGACTGAATGTTTGTCTGGCGTGATTTTCTTTACGTTGAACTGTTTTCTTGTCAAACAAGTGAGTTTGCACATGTCTTTACGTTTGTACACCAGCTCCAACAGAAGAAGCCTGCAATGGAAACCATTTTTAATTACTGTGACTCACAAAACATGCCCACACCTCCACATGTGCACAGTTGCTCCAAACAAAGACAAACATTGAGAACGAAAACATTGACGAAATGTTTAACTTGTGCGAAAAGACGCCATCAGTCAACAACCCTCCTCCTTCTCCTTTTTATCTGGGCCACAACCGAGGGCTTCTGGCCTTATTGCCCAGACACCGTTCACCCACTGTTGTCCTAATACTAGTCAAACATTATTTTGAATGGCCAAACTCAATAGCGTTCAGCCAAGCAGTGTAAATATTAGTCGAGCACACAGAGAGGCTGGAGTTGCTATGCGTGTATCTGTGTACCAAAAGGCGTTTCTCTGTCAACTACTTCTGCACAGTACACAGCAGCAACAATAAAGCTGGTGGAGGCAACACAACCAAAAGGGCGCAAGAAACAAAGAAAAAGGAATTCAGGCTCTTTCTGGCCAGAGGTGCTTTCTTGTTTGACAAAGAACGACATGCCATCTATTATTAGTGCTTCTGTGACTGCTACCACCACCAAACAGTCTTGCTACTTTCTAGCCTATGTTCCTCAATGCAACAATTCAAGGCAGCTGCTTTGTCTGTTTATTTATTTATTTATTTATTTATTTATTTATTTATTTAATTTAATTTGACTTCTACCCAGTCAACTCTTTGCTAATGAGCTAACCCTTCTGCTTTGAAGTCAACATATTCTGACAATGGTGTCCCCAAAATATGCTTTGACCACCCCAGCCCAGATAATTGACTTTTGGATATTTTTTTCGATTTACCCGTGATCCACCCCCTCTACCCACATTTCCACCCGGCTCAACATATGGGTTGAGGATCAATAACTGGGAAATGAGTGAACCCGGAATCATCGTTCCGGTCCTCCCGGAATCGTTCAAATTTGTACATTTCTCGCACAACTCTTCACACTCTCAGCTGACAGGCAATCTTCCATTTATTGTTCTAATGCAACCTATCAGGTCAGTGATGGCAAAAACACAATTGGCGACAGAATTAGTAGGCTGTTCTCTCTTGTCTGCCATCATTGTACGGAATGTGCGAAGGAGGGTGGCAGGGACCACATTCTGTGTGGTCCACATTTCCAAAGAGAATAGCAGATGCCAGTGGGATCATTGTAATGCTGCGTGGGCCTGTGGTGTGGAGCTGACGCTGAGAGATAATTGCATCTCAAAGGGACAGCTCTGGAATTGTCTTCATCCACCGGTGCCAGCCACCTAGCTGTCCATCATATATATTGTATGAAACTACTTGATGAGTGACATTCTCGGAGGACAACCGAAGGCTATTAGCGGTGTATGCGGAGAGTGGCTGCGCAAATTCTGAATTTCACACCAAGTGCGATACACTGTCAAAATAACGCTTGTTTTTCTTCACTTCCGTGCCCATTATCGTCCTTCATCCCCTCCTCTTCCTCCTCCCGTGTGTTCTAATCTCACTTCACACTTGCTGGCTCTGACATATGAGCATGTTTCCCCTGAGAGAACAAAGTGAAGCTTGAGCGACGGGCGGAAGCTTACAGTGTAGGAGGTGGACTGAGCCTTTTTTTAAGACAACGCCTCCCCTATTTGAGGCCTCGGAAAGGCAGCCAGTGCAGTAGCGTCAACTGGCAGCGAATCGAGTATCCTCCAAATCTTGAATGTTGAATCATTATGGCCATTTAGGGTCCTTTTAGTTCTTTCTTCTGCGTGTGTGTGTGCATGCATATGTGTGTGTGTGTGTGTGTGTGTGTGTACGTACATATATATATATATGTATATTATATATATGTATATATTATATATATATATATATATATATATATATATATATATATATATATATATATATATATATATATATACACTACCGTTCAAAAATTTGGGGTCACCCAAACAATTTTGTGTTTTCCATGAAAATTCACACTTATTCACCACCAAACGTTGTGAAATGAATAGAAAATAGAGCCAAGACATTGACAAGGTTAGAAATAATGATTTGTATTTGAAATAAGATTTTTTTTACATCAAATTTTGCTTTTGTCAAAGAATCCTCCATTTGCAGCAATTACGGCATTGCAGACCTTTGGCATTCTAGCTGTTAATTTGTTGAGGTAATCTGGAGAAATTGCATCCCACGCTTCCAGAAGCAGCTCCCACAAGTTGGATTGGTTGGATGGGCACTTCTTGCGTACCATACGGTCAAGCTGCTCCCACAACAGCTCAATGGGGTTCAGATCTGGTGACTGCGCTGGCCATTCCATTACCGATAGAATACCAGCTGCCTGCTTCTGCTCTAAATAGTTCTCGCACAATTTGGAGGTGTGTTTGGGGTCATTGTCCTGTTGTAGGATGAAATTGGCTCCAATCAAACGCTGTCCACTGGCTATGGCATGGCGTTGCAAAATGGAGTGATAGCCTTCCTGATTCAGAATCCCTTTTACCCTGTACAAATCTCCCACCTTACCAGTACCAAAGCAACCCCAGACCATCACATTACCTCCTCCATGCTTAACAGATGGCGTCAGGCATTTTTCCAGCATCTTTTCATTTGTTCTGCGTTTCACAAACGTTCTTCTTTGTGATCCAAACACCTCAAACTTGGATTCATCCGTCTACAACACTTTTTTCCAGTCTTCCTCTGTCCAATGTCTGTGTTCTTTTGCCCATCTTAATCTTTTTCTTTTGTTGGCCAGTCTCAGATATGGCTTTTTCTTTGCCACTCTGCCCTGAAGCCCAGAATCCCGCAGCCGCCTCTTCACTGTAGATGTTGACACTGGTGTTTTGCGGGTACTAG
Source organism: Syngnathus scovelli (assembly GCF_024217435.2). Lineage (NCBI taxonomy): Eukaryota > Metazoa > Chordata > Actinopteri > Syngnathiformes > Syngnathidae > Syngnathus > Syngnathus scovelli. The sequence continues at coordinate 9,858,036 of NC_090850.1, read as the reverse complement.
TTAATGAAGATGCCAGTTGGGGACCTATGAGGCGTCTGTTTCTCAAACTAGAGACTCTAATGTACTTATCTTCTTGCTCAGTTGTGCAACGCGGCCTCCCACTTCTTTTTCGACTTTGGTTAGAGCCTGTTTGTGCTGTCCTCTGAAGGGAGTAGTACACACCGTTGTAGGAAATCTTCAATTTCTTAGCAATTTCTCGCATGGAATGGCCTTCATTTCTAAGAACAAGAATAGACTGCCGAGTTTCAGATGAAAGTTCTCTTTTTCTGGCCATTTTGAGCGTTTAATTGACCCCACAAATGTGACGCTCCAGATCTGAACCCCATTGAGCTGTTGTGGGAGCAGCTTGACCGTATGGTACGCAAGAAGTGCCCATCCAACCAATCCAACTTGTGGGAGCTGCTTCTGGAAGCGTGGGGTGCAATTTCTCCAGATTACCTCAACAAATTAACAGCTAGAATGCCAAAGGTCTGCAATGCCGTAATTGCTGCAAATGGAGGATTCTTTGACGAAAGCAAAGTTTGATGTAAAAAAAATCTTATTTCAAATACAAATCATTATTTCTAACCTTGTCAATGTCTTGACTCTATTTTCTATTCATTTCACAACGTTTGGTGGTGAATAAGTGTGACTTTTCATGGAAAACACAAAATTGTTTGGGTGACCCCAAACTTTTGAACGGTAGTGTATATATATATATATATATATAGTATAGTATAGTATTAAAAAAAAATATATATATATATATATATATATTTTTTTTTAAATATTTAAACAGTTTTTACGAGTCTCTGATTTCGAAACTAGCTATTCATCAGTTTGTTGTGTAGCCTATGGTATATATAATAATACGTTGACAGTCATAATGGCCATCCGAGGGAAACTATGACTACAATGAGGCCCGTGACAAAAATCAGTTTGACATCCCTGAGCTAGAGTTTGTTTGTTTGTTTGTTTGTTTGTTTGTTTGTTTGTTTGTTTGTTTGTTTGTTTGTTTGTTTGTTTGTTTGATCCACGGTATTTTACCTATTCAAACTTGGCAACGTGCAATAGAACAAGAAATCCAATGAAACAAAGTAGGTCAAATGTGAAAAAACTTTTTCAGGTCAAATGGATGACATTTTTCTACTGTTCCCATGTGCTGGATTCAATGAATTACTCCTTCTTGGAAAGGTGTCTTTCATATATTGAGTCACTCTCCCTGGGAGTCTGGTCTTATGATTTTGTTTTCATTGCATGGTTCGTTTAAAATTGAATTTTAGGCCCTTATTTCCTTTGCAAATTAAGGAAAGTCATGAAAATGTCAGCATGTGCCTGTCATATGCTTTCAATTACTCTGCGATTAGCCCATTGTTTTGATAGATTTTAACAGCCATTGTAAAAACAACCAGTTAGTCTGTTTTAAAGGCTTTGTATAGATTTACTGCAACAGTGACCTATTCCTGACCTCATACTTGCTATTTATTAGATGACTCCCAATCAAATCTTGTGGTCCATAAGAGTTATCAAGTTGCTTTTATAAGGCACTGAAAAATTCGATTTGATTCACATTGCTCGAAAAATCAAAATGTAAAAAATGTCTTGTATGTATTTATGGTGAATTTACAAAAGTATCTGACTGTTTTTAGACTAATTTTAAAATATTGTTACACTTTCATCCAGGTTTGGTTAACAAGAAATATGAATTGCTGTAAATTACTGATGTTGGAACAGTATCTCACTGTTTTAAGAAAGGAAATTCCTTCAAATATTCATCCCGGATATAAATTAACAGTTAATGCTTGTTTAAGAACAAACTGTAATTCAACAATAGGCACCATGCACATTTCTATCTCCCCCATTTGACTGAGAATACAAGCCAGCTTCCACACAAAGATTGGGAAAACCAGATAGTATGGCAGGTTATCGGATGTACTTTTACACTTTAAAATCACAAGAAGGTACAACATTTAAGGGAAATATGTCAAGCCATGTAGTTGTTGTGGCTCAAGAGGTAGAGTGGGTTGTCTGGTAACTGAAGTGTCTGCTCTTGGATTCCTGTTCATTTTGGCAGCATATAGTATATTTCACGTCCTTCACTAGAGTGTGGATGTTTGAGTACATGAATATCCATATGGATGCTTTGTTTGTTTGATGCTAAACCGCCATATAAATCTCACATATTGTTATTAAATAGCACTTTAATATCTATTTGTATTGTGTTTAAATGAATAACATTAGATGTGGTGTAAAATTACCACACCACCCACTATTATGCTAAAGTAATTGCCTACATTTTAAGTCAGATTCAATACTAGATGGTTAAAATCAATTATAGTAGATGCATTGTAAAAATACAGCAAATTACTGGCGCTCTTGCTGCCAGTAATTTGTTATTCAGTAATCTGTTATTTTACCAAGAAATTCTTAACAGTGTAGGAAACTACAGTATATGGGGCTATCATCACAGCAAAGTTGTACTCAGTGTTCTATGAATTATAATTTTCTGATAATGGTTACATAACTGTCCAAAGACCTGTATTGAAAGTCATTAATTTTTTGACAATGCTGGCAAATGTGTTATGGAGTAATACTTGAGGTGTACTACCTGTGTATACTGAACTGCGTATAACGAAAGCCACAATTTCCCAGCATAAAATAAACCCCGGCATCACCTTGAAAGTAAAACTTGAAAGATTGAATGGAATATAGAAAGATAGCTGGCATCCATATCTCAGTGGATTATTGATAATCCCTCCTCTAGAACCTGATCTTGTTTGGAAGAGAAAGCTGACAGGTTGAGTAAGAAATTGATTTGTCACTGTAAAATGATCTCTTCCCTAAATGAGACACAAATTCTGTCTGTGGGTGGGCCTGGTGAAGTGAGACCAAGGTTCAGTCAAGGATTAATTTGAGAGTGTGAAACAGTAAGAGTGACTAACTGAAAGGAGGTTGAAGTTGTAGTTGAATCTTGCCAGTTTATTCCATCATCAACATCATTACTAGAAGCATCCACTTAGTTTTTTTAAAGGAGGAAGTCAACCCCCCCAAAAAAATCTTTATAATAATTAGTTGCATGTGCCCCCACTAGTCTAAACAGCATTCTGATTAATATTGCATTTGGAATACAAATTCAGCAGCAAAACCTATACTTTTTTATCCATCTCAGGGGGCAGACATTTTGCCACTTGTTGTCGACTGGAAATGACATCACAGATACTTGATCTCAGGTCACAACCAATCACGATTCAGCTTCAGAAACTTTGTGAACCGTGATTGGTTGTGACATGAGACCGGCAACTGTGATGTCATTTTCAGTCGACAGCAAGTGGCAAAATAGTGGCGGATTCTGCCTATTTAATTCATATTCCACAGAATGAAATATTAATCACAACACTGTGTTTCAAGTTGGGATGCACAGAACATATTATGACAAAGAAAATTTTGGATGTGACTTTCTCTTTAAGAATCATTTCTTTAGTAAAATAGCACTTAAGGTTTTACATTTCACGATAAATTTAATTCTAAGAGAATTCCTTCATTGATTGTGCCATATGTTTATAAAATCATGATTTCTTTTTTTTTTTTTTTTCCAGTAGATGATTTATACGATCTAGATTATTTTTTGCTCAGTTGTAAACCAACCAACCAACTATACCCTCCTACAGCGATACTCCAGATAAAAAAAAGGTGCTTAAAAAGTGGGACTGTAGTGGTGTGATATTTTCTGGACAATGGAAAGGCAGAAAAATGAAAGTTAAACTGAACCATACTGCTTGGTAGAGACAAGTCTCCCTCTTCTCTCTGACCCTGGCTAGGATAAGTGGTAAAGAAAATGGATGAATGGTAATCGTCTCACTCTTTCACCCTGTCTAACCCTATTTCATACGCTTCTGGGCTTTAGCTCCACTTTCCTAAGCTCATCACAGTTTGTCACATCGTTTTGGGGTCAGTTGGTTCAAACGCTTAAAGCAGGAACCCACCGCAGGTTTTAAAAACAGATGTGACAGACGTATTAAATTGAGTGATCTGGATTGCCCAACTCCCTTTCATCACTGTAGCCACACAATGATGTCTTGCCTAGTCGGTGGAAAGAGGCCTTAAGGACAACAGTGTCTAACCCTAACCCTGTGATCAGCCAGGGGTATCCCAAGGTGATTTATTTTGTGTGTTTGTTTTTTCATATTCATTTTCATATTTTACATGAAATGTTTATAAAGAGTGTCATCTGTATACGACAATACCAACATACCATGTAGGAAAACGTCTTGATGTTTCATGTTAGGTTACAGTCACTGTTTTCATTTGATTGTTGAATAAACATAGCGCAGTCTTTCATACAAATATATTCGGAAGTTAGAAATTTGCTAGCATTAGTATGCTCAGTCTGGTTAAAGACCACGGCGGAGTTCGGCGGACAACTTCAGGGTGCATCACCGCCGTAGGAAAGAAACTGTTTTTGAGGTTGGCTGTATGATTTTTGTTGCATTTCATTATACAGTTGTCATTCTCTGTTTACATAAACGACCTTCACGTTACCCTTTGGGGCCTTCAATTTGTTCTGACAGGACATACAAAACCATTTAAGAGAAAAGGGTTTGACCATTGTCACCACTCTTCAAAATGGATCAAAGCATTTCTTTTTCCATCAACGCCCTGGTCCATGTTTGAATTGTAAATGTGTTGACATGAGGTGAAGCTAGAGCTGCTGTTCCAGAATTATCTATTCTGTTGGAAGAGCTGCCAGGATGGGAGCGTCTTCCTCTGAGGGCTGCTGCAGTGCAACTGCTGTCTGCCACGATCCAGCCTGATCAATGGTTCCCTCTGATGGTGGTGCAGCTCCCTCACTGGCTCAGGGGCAAAAGGAACAAGGTGAAAAGAGATGAATTTTTCTTCACGGCTATTAATAGGAGATCAAAGTATGTAGGATTACATGACATATTCTCATTTTCCGACTTCTTCAAACCTTCATTTCATGTGCTCTCTGGCTGCAAATCAGATCAGCTTCTGTTACCCAGTGTATGCATGAGCAACCTAACCATAAAATAATGCTCATTCAGCTTTTGCAAAGCTTGGTTTAAATATTCATTCACTAAGATCAAAGTTGCAACCAACCTCCAACTGTGTGCAAGTGAAGAGGCAAAAATTATGTTGTGTCGTTTCAATGATGCTGACCCTTGCACTTTCTTTGGGAGAGGAAGAAAGAGGGGATGAAGGAGGGTGAGTGTGTCAGTCACAAGGACTTGTCTGGAGGAGGGCTGTGGAAAGTAAACTAGCATGAAACTACCTCCCGTCATGGATAACCAAGGCAGTGCGTTTTATTTGTGGCAATTTATTTCAGGATATTTATGGAAAAAAGACGTGTTGATAAGACACATTGAGATTGCAGAGAGAGAGAGAGAGAGAGAGAACGAGTTAAATGGTGCGGAGAGGAAGTGAATTGTGGCGGGAAATGGCTTTGGCGATATGCTGTTTTATTGTCTATTTCACACTTGTATGAGTTTGCTGACTGGATTGTTTGAAGGCGTTTGTAACAGGGGGCGTGTCTTGGTCAAAGAATGTGATAATCTGTAAAATCTTTGCGTGCTAGGTGATCTTAAAATTATTTCAGCTACGCGTTCCACATCCTAATATCGCATATGATTGTGCCAAGATCAACATCAATACAGCAATACAATACAACTATATTTACATGGCTCATTTATAGGCCTAATGGTGATGATTTTTTTTTGCTGATCAGTCAGTGGATAAATGTGGTGGACTTGAAGAAAGACAAAACATACCACCTATAGGAATAATAACTGTTGTGATGCCTCCAAGAGCAAAACAAGCATGTCCGCCATTTTAGTTCTGTGATGCACCATTAATCGTGTGGAGGCACCATGTATGTGTGTATGCTCGTGTGTGTATGTGTGTGTGTGTGTGTATATAGGTTTCCAATCAGAGGACAGCTCAGTGCCCTAACGCTTGAAGGCAGCCATCTGTCAGCTGATGCTCGCTTGCCCGCAGTGATCCGAATGCGCTGTGGTTGGTCCAGTCTGCTCCACCACAGGTACAACTGTGGGAGGGCCCCATCCCCAAAAAAGGATACATGATTTTTTTTTTTTTTATCTGCCACATTTCTGTGTACTAGGTCAGCCTCATCAGTCTCACTTTATCTTTGATAAGTGCTCACTCTCATTGTTCTGTGTTTGAATCATTGCTCACATGGATCATTTGGCATTTTTTCAATATTTGGATGGCTCCTGCAAAGAAATGATCTTTTGACTTCGCAAACTTGACTAGAGGATCATATTTTCTTTCATTAGCATTTGTTATTATTATTATTTAAATGGAATGCTTTGTAGTGAGAAGAGCATCATTATATTACGGTACCAAAACTCAGAGATCCTCATGAGGTGAGAATAGTATCCATATGGAATTTAGTCTGTATTTTATTTTCAGTTTGGATGTCCCAGACGTACCCTGCCTCTTGCACACAGACAGTAGGGATGGGCTACAGCTCACCACGATCATATTGAGGACAAGCACTATAGAAAATGGGTGGATAGATTTGGAATTAAGCACCATTACAATGACACAGGAAATAGAAATTATACGACAAGAATAAAGTAAACATTTAGTAGAATTACTCAGTTATTGATTTTGAAAAAAAGGTCACTGAATAGCCAGAGAATTTTCTCAGAACGCTGAATAATAGTCAGACAGCTATATTATTATTATTAAATTCACGGCTCTAAATTTAATCCTGACGTGTCGATACCCATGCGAGGGGCTTTGTCGGTGGCTGAGGTCCCTCCTTGTCTGATGTCATCAAGACGACCGCATAGCGCATCGGTAGTTGCTTCAAACTGGTAAATGTGCCTCACCGTATGTTAGCCACACCAGACACTTTTTTTCAAGCTTTTCACTTGGCCCAGGGCCCGGGTGCTAATCTGATCAGAGCCATGCTAATGGCAGAAGGCAGCCCTTCTGAGCAGGCAGCAAGCCAGGCCAAGAGGCCTGCATCAGTAATAGAGGTGACATCCTGAGAGCTACACTCCAAATTAATTATTGAACAGCACCCAGAACGCTGCTTTAGAGCCGACTCATTTGGCTTAGTCAAATTTGCTTTCTGCCATAGCTTGATTGTAGCTACTGTGAAAATAATATGGATTTGGATTGTGAAGATAGCTATACTATTTGGTAGGTGACTACGCTAGATCCAGTATCAATGTCAAATTTCATTTGTTGCTGTGTCGATTATCTGAACTGACATCCACAGGAGCACAGTAACTACAACAGCTGACAGTTGGTGACATGCATTGTCCAGCTCCCTGAAAGAATAAGATGCTTACCCTGATGCCGCTATGCAGAGGTCTGCTTGGGTTACTTGCTGACTTTACCCATCATGCTCAACAATAAGAGCCCCGACCGTCGACACGGGAGAGGCACACCATACACCTTCGAAAGATAAACCTGCTGTCGCAATGTGACCCTGACGCGAGAAAATGTCAGTCATCAACCTCAACCAACTGTCTACATAAGCCCTAGGGCAATAGAGCAGAACGATATCTGAAGTGATCAGGTACTCGGCTTTCACCACTTTTTTTTTTAATATGACAAATGTTTACTACTAGTAATGCATTCAGAAAATCTCCTCAATGGTTTCTTACTTTCTGATGCCAGCTAATCATGAACAACACAAAAATAAAGAGGGCCCAATTTTTTAACTCAAACGCCGCTGTGCTGTCTACAAAAATAAAGTCCAATCTTTAACAATTTATAGTTGAAACAAACTTGGTCTTGGTTTTACGCAGACTACAATATTTTCAATATCCTGTGTAGCCTAAAAGAGAACAGGTGATTAATAATCTGACCGGACACAGGAACAATGCAAGAAATGCACACTTGTGGGGAAGCATTATCAACCTGAATGTGTTCTGTCATCACTTTTTTTGACTTCTGACGTACTTGGGCATGCCCAGACTCAATGCTTACAATAAACATATCCTCCATTTTTGCAGCTTACTCTTTTTCAGTGTAGTATTCCGACACTGAGAGATTGTATTCAACCACATTTGTTTTTCTCTCAAACAAAGTGCAGTGAGTTTTCCAACTAAACTATTCGGGTACCTTTTCACTGTTTCATTTCGTTACCTCAACTCAGCTTGCTATACGACACTAATGAGCGCATAGCAAATCTTCAATCTAAGACCAACTGCTTCGCAGCGTAGCTTTGTTTCCCCTTCTCCGAGCTATATTATTTCTCTTTCTATCCTCCAATTATAACTTGGCCTGCTGGCCTTTCATCCAATCACTTGTACAGTCATTTCTTTTCTTACATTCATTACTCAGTTTTATTCAATAATTATACTTTTATGTCTACTTTATACTTATACACTGTAGTATATAAAAAGTACAATGACTTTTCACCAATATACATATATTAACTAGAAAAGTTTCCACAACCGTTCACACAGTTTGCACATCAGCGTGTGGCAATTTGTTTTCAGCACTTGATCTTGTTTGAATGATCTATTTCACTCTAATAAAAAACACGTGTTATGTATATTTGACAGATGTACGCACTCAACGGCCGCTGTTCATACCTCCACCCATCTCCCAGCACATTCTTTTTTTTTTCTGATCCAAGCACTGCAATCAGATTGAGAAAAAAGTCAAAAGACGCCACGGTATTACATAACACGACATTTAGTAACATTCGTCATCTCGATTTGGTTGACAAGAAAGACGAAGTATTTTAGCATAGTTTTACTGTATTTTGTAGACCTCATTAGCAGTAAATTCAGATGCAATGTTGATGGGAACATGTGGCCTAATCCTGATGATCGCGGGGATCAAATAGAGTCATTTTGTGGTTATTTTTTTTAGTCCGCCCTTTTTATCTGGGCTTGTCGGCACACAAGCATGAGAGATATAATCCACAACTTCCACTGACTGATCATGAAAGAATCTAGAACGTCATAACATTGACACAGGCTGTACATCTTGTTTTGACACTGGAAAGCGCCTGTGGCTGATTTCCAACCGTTGTAGTCTTAAGACTTTGCTCGTGATGACAGACGACTATTAAGCAAGTAGCTGTGAAGAAAAAAACTGCGCCAAGACGGCGGAGAAACAAGTTCCCTCACCTGAGCATTCACAACTATGTAGGTGTGTACATTTTTGTTTTGTTTTGATGTTTTACAGAATGCCTGTCTCAATGGTTGAAGAATAACTGAAACCACATACTGTATCCAAGCTGGTCAAACAGAAGGTGTACATTCTGAACAGTACAACAACAATGGTTCAAGATCTTATCCGTTATCTCCACCGACTTGGCTTGGACACAATGAAGAAATTCTGACAATCAGAAAATCAAAAGAAACACAATGATATGAGGGATCTTCTGAGGCAAGCAGATTGCTATCAGCAGACCTCCATGCACGTAAACAGTATGTTATTGTATCGTGCACTCTGGTGTGTCAGCCAGTGTAATCACAGCACACCAACAAAGGGATGAACCAGAAACTGCCCTTTGCCCCCAACAATCAATTTCCCCCCTGAAAAGTTCCAAATTTTAGATCAGGTTTCATGAGCAGAAAATTCTCAAGCAAAGCAAGCTGATTTTATTTATTTTTTATTTTTTTATTGTGTTGTGTTTAGCATCTATTTATATTTATATGTCATCCGCCTCACATTGAGAAGAATACAGAAGAATAATTTGGCTACACTAACCACTTGGCTACCAACCCATCTGGTTACCATCCGTCCATTTTCTGTAACATATTCTCACAAGGGTTGCAAGTGAGTCCCGAGTCGGAACACTCAGAACTGGTCTACAGTATGTGTCACACTCACATTCACACCTATGAACAATTTAGAGCAGAGGTCACCAACGTGTCATGAGCACCATGTACCCCCCTAAGACCACATGAGTAGCTCATGGGCCAGCTTTTAAAATAGTTCACCTGTGAAGTGGCGTTGTGATGTTCTTGGTATGTCATAAAAGTGACCATGTGACCTGTACCTTTTGCTCATTGGCTTATATCTGAAAAATGATTGTGAGAAATCATTAACATGCTCAGTGACTTCACATAAGCTATTTTGAGCAAAAAAAAATAAGTGTGTATGAAACCAGTTAGAGTTTCGAAACGGTCGGTGACCCCTGATTTAGAGTCTTCAATGAACCCAGATTTAAACCCTCGACCTCAGAACTGTGATGACGATGTGCTAACAACTGTGTCTCCTGTTACTATCAAGTGTAGTTAATGTACTTTATATTACATTAGTTGTTTCCAAGGTGTCAATTGATTTGATTTTTGGCCATCATGTCACTTGCAAACGTTTTCATTTTCACTTTGATGATTTTTCTTGAGCACATTTCTGCTTTTGTGTGTGTGAAAAATGTAATTAAGATACCTCCAGAAGTGACAGCACCACCCTCCACCTCCCCATAGACTTCGCATCAGCTGCTCTCCTCCCACTCGTCGTTGTCACAAGCGGAAGGAGACCGCCATTGATATTTTTAGCAAGCCAGAGCTCTACGCATGTGATAGATGTCACCTTCATGGCGCTGCCTTGGAGACTGTACCAGCAATCCTGCCCCACTAACAAGCTGTAAAGTGCTCTGGATGCTTAGGGGATGGATTGCGGAAGCGTGCGGGTGGGTGTTGGAGGGTGTGTGATTCCAGATTGTGCGCGGAATAGAACATAGCTGATGCTGACAACAAACAACTTATCACGGCTTTGGATTTTTCACACCTGCTTGCCTCTTGGTTTTTTCGCCTCTTAATTAGCGAAGCACTTTTTGTTGTTTGTTTGCTTGGTACGTATTTGTTTCACTGCGTTCCCTCATTGAAGTTGTAATTGATGATGGATGTGAGGAAGGGAGGATAAGAAAAGGCTGAGAGCAGAATTCATAAGAGGACATACAGTGTTTGCTTCCTACTTAGCGGTTCAGTTATTGTAGCTCCATGGGTTTGCATTTGTGACCATAACTTCATCTATTGAGGGTTCAAATCACTATCCTCATGTTTGTTTCCCAGATATCAAAAAATGAATAAGTCATTTGCTGTCCAGGCCATCATCTTCATCTCAATAACTGCCTGCTGGAGCTCGGACTCGCCCCCAAGATCTGTGTTTACTATTTCCGATTATGTTAATGAGTGACTATCAAATGAACTGGAATCAGTTACTGGTTACTTATTGTATTTTCCCCCCAAAATGCTTTACAGTCCATAAAATGAAAATTCCAATTTGATCACAATGGTAAATTGAACACTTATTATTATTATTATTATTATTATTATTATTATTATTATTATTATTATCATTATTATATAGCTACACCTTATGATGTCCAAAGTGCTTTACAAAGCCCTATTCATTAACTTATTTGAAGATGATTCTATGTATTGAACTGGAGTGTACATGGTGTGTTGACACAGCAGCATCGCCATATGGAAAGATTTTCATTTTTAGTTTAAAAGAGCTTACATTGAACTTCCAGGATCCCTTATCGTACCCTGACCAACAGTAAAATCCAGGGTGTTCTCGCTTTGGTCAAGTAGATCCATCTGTGTTGCTATTTTGACCTTTTTATTCACAGCAGGTCTAAAACCTGTGACAAAATAGTTCACGAGTTGCAGATATTCATCCCCAAAGAAACTTTTGGCTTTCATCATACATCATTATCTTGGGTTGTCTACACTTGTAACATTAAACTCAATCCCCAAACAAGTCAAATCCCATGTTATTGGTTTATAGGGACTAAACGGAACTACATTAATTGGCCAAAATATTAGGTAAACCTGCAAAAGTTAATTAGCTCCAATGCAATACAACAGCAATAATTGCGCCTTTATTTGGCTTGAACTTTCCAGTGGCATATGCATTAGTTGTATCTTTCTCAGACGTGTTGCTAATTAACACCTCACAATATTCAAAAATTGTTTTGTCTTTTATCTTATGAATCAAATTAACATTTCAATGCAGCACTTGACCTTATGGTGAGGTGAATAAGCATACATAACTTATTTGACTGAGGTTATTTTCATGCAGACAAGTTTGCTATTTTGGTTCATCTGCGACAGGTCAAAGTGCAAAAGGGTCCAAGCATGTGCATGTGCGGGGTATGTAGACATTCCCTACACACGCATACACTTCTCATCTTCGTATGTACCTTATATAAATTATATGACCTAGCATATAAAGGGAAAACCCGCATATATTATTCATGAATAGCTTTCCGTACTATTTATTGTGCAAGACTACAGAGTGGTCTGGAAGTATGAGTGTAACAGTGTCAGTGAACATGGTGGCACACATTTATGAGTCTTGTAAATATCCAGGCACGCATCAGGGATGGGCTGATCCGGAGTCAACCACAGTGGACATAGTATCTCCCCGCTGACAGGTGTCATCAGCTACAGCTGCTCGGGGCTCTTGTAAGGGGGAGAGGGGAGGCGTAGGGTGCTAAGTGCCGCCGGGGGGGAGGTGCAGTATGTAGTGGGTTGGTGGGTTCAGCGGTTGATAGTAAAAGTATTGAGGCGGGGTGACAACATGACCATATTGAAAGCAACTTGAAGCAATCCATGTTTCAACACCCAAGTCGCCACCTGTCATTTCCTCTTAACCCCCTTCAAGCAGCCTCTTACACCCCTTCACACCACACAAGAGGGAGACGGGTGATGGGGGCCGCATTTAAAGGTCAACGGTACCAACCTAAAATGAGGCGCGACATAACTCGGGCATGTTTGCTTAGATTAGATTTGCATTGTCAGATGATTTGAGGTGGCTCGATGCGAGGCATTTGCACTTCCATATATAGCACAGCACGCAGACTCCACCACAAGCCAAATGACACAGGCTCCTTGTGTCATCTACTTTCACAGCCATCATGCCCCGTCCGTCTATTAAAGTGCCACACTGGTACATTTCAACTTGACCTCGTTTAACAGTGCTGACAAGGCAGAGAGCTGGCTGAGAGAACCCAGACGAACAAAGTCTCGATTCTTGATAATCACATTGCCATGTGACCATTAAATCATCATCAGGGGTGTTGTGTGCCGTTACGATGCCTTTGACTTTTCGGATGAATCATAATGGCATCAAATGACCCCTCATCAGCAGCTCAGCTGACAAATGGTTGCACAGGAGGTTCCGGCCTCCCTTTGTGGAATTTGCATGTTCTCCCGATCCATGTATTTCAGTTCCCTACTACTTTCCAAAAACATGCATTAGTTTCATCGAAGACTTTAAAATGTCCATAGGTGTAATTGTGCATGTAAATGGTTTGTTTGTATGTGTACCTTGCGAATGGCCCGTGAGCAGAGCAGGCCCCTCATTCATAAGCAAACTCAGATAGTCACAATCCTAATAAACTCCAAATAAAGAAATGGATACAGATTTTAGGCAAGTGACACTGTTGCTGCGTTGAAAGTATCTCGAATTAACATGTAAGGAAGATTGAAGCAAATCAAAAACAAATCAGCTTGATTTTTCAGTACTTCCTTTGTCTAAAGAGTGTGGTCTCAATCCCCGCATTCATGATCCACATGGCCTCGCGGTAATCTGCTTGTCTGTCAAGGGTGAATTGCAGCTGGCACGGATGTATCATGCTCACACCAGGAGTCAAGTTTGCTTAGAGTGTGAAAAAATGATCTGCCAGCTTCAATAAATGCTTCTAAGCAGCATGATCAGTCACAGGCTTGCCCGCTATGTGGGGCCTCATCTGACTAAACCCGCTCATTAGCCATAGGGGAGCTCATATTTACAGCACAGTTTATCACCGACTACATTTAGACTTTGGGGGCTGCCTTTCCAACCAGATGAGGGCCACAGGTCATTTATCATGTGTTTTCCATTTGGTTTGCCATTCATGTGGAAATAAGCAAGTCAGAAGTTTTTTGTGACTTTTTAGCAGGGAACAAGGACCATTTTTCCTTAATGTGTATGTGTGTGTTTATCTGTTTGTGTGTGACATTGCGTGTAATGAACTCAGACATTTTAAATGTCTTTCGAGGACTGTTGGAGTCCTCTTTGGAAAATCTCCAGGATTAAACAAATGTGTGTTGGATGTGTCATTTTCATCACAAACCCATTTTTTCTACCTCTTGGATTGAACTTGGTGTGAACTCTGTCTAATATGGAATTTTATTGGCATTAAATGACTGCAGCGATCACGTAGCTCACCATACTGATCTCAAAACTGGAGGATATATGCATTCATCCTAGCCTCTTTCCATATTTTTTCATTGGAAATTGATGTGCCTATGAATATGATCTTGACACACTGAAATATTAAACTCAGTAATTAAAAGGTATCTGACAAAACCAGGGGAAAGACATCTTTTCATCATGATATATCTATGAGTTGCCATCCAACATGTCGATCTAACAAGGATGTGCTGCACTACATCTCCATTTTTTAATCTGGAAGGCACTCCAAAATTCAAGGGCAAGCATTAGTGTGTATAAAATATTCTGCACGGCCATTAGCAGGTACAATGTTAGAGGACAATGCCAGCCGTGATGAGCACGGGCAAGCGGCCCTGTCCAGGTGGCGCTTCAGGAGATAGTGCCAGAAGATGAAACCGCCTCAGTGTCAGCATTTTAATTTGATCTGCCATGTGCACATATGTCTTTAATGTCTGCGGGGAGTCCCTGATCCATTGATGTGCTTCCCCGACGATCTGCAGTCGTACAGGTTTGCACTGCGGGCTAATCTGTAGTGAGTCGCACGCAAACCTTCACCGAGTCGACACTACCGTGAGTGATCTTCTCTCCTCTGATCCCTTGGCCCTCAGATGCCCACTGCATGCCAATTTGGGAAAATCTTTGTAGTAGCTTCCAACATGCCCATAAGGGGAATGGAGGTGTAAAAAGACAGGCATAGCCAGACCGAGACTGGAAATTGTTGTCGGGGAACAGCAGCCACACTGCACGCTGGCTTGAATGAAACATTCTGACGCTGGCATATCGCATGAGCATCAATTTAGTACAGTGCAGGGAAATAAAGTAACATGGAACTTTACTTTTTCCATTCATTCTACTGTACGGACATATACATTGTCTCTTTACAGTGCCTTTTTGGAGTTAGTTCCTTCATGTGTTTTTCTAACTTGCTTTTCCTTCTGTCTGTCACCTGCAGGGTGAACTGATATGTTACAGTCCCGCTTCTCAGGCAAAGGTGTCTGATGAATAATTTACTTTGTTGATTTCAGTTGTGAAAAATGGAAAGTGCCGTAGTTTTATGATCTAAAGCCGGGTACCCACATATGGTACCAGCAATCGGGCCAAATTTGGGTCCATTCATTTTCTGACGTCTCTAAAAAAATTATTCTGGGCGATTCTGTTGTGGTGTTGTTTTTTCTCCCTGATCTCTTGGGAAAAAAAATCTGCTCAACAATTATATGTCAAATCAATATTTCAAACTGAAAATCGTCGTGTGTGGTCAACATCGAGTCACACTGAGCCACGATCCCCACGACTGGGACATAAAATGGAATCATGGTGCGGTACATGACCAAGCAGTTGTCAGGCACTAAAAGTGGAGCAGCTGGTTTTGTTGAGTGTTTACAAATTGTCACACAAGCCATTTACCACAATCAAAATGACAATGAGAAAAGTTTGCAACCGCTAAGTATTTCCCAGCTACGCTTAGCTATTAGCCTTGGTTTCTTTGTGTTTTTTTTTTTAAGACTTCCCTTCTTCATATTTACCCTGAGTACACCCCAAAATATAACCTTTTTTTTTTTCCTTACTATATGTGGGATGTATTACTGTTTATTTAAAAAAAGAAATCATCAATTTGTCCTTATCTGTGTATTCCACTTAACAGCTTGATTCATGCAGGCCATGGTTAATGTTTGAGTCTCTTCCTCTGCTGCTGTTTGCTGCTGTTGAAATTTTGATTTGTTGAGCTGCTGGCTGATGAGAAAATTCTTGTTTAAGGAATTTCATGCACATGCATTTAACAAGTGTGTCATAAAAACAGAGTAATCTGCATGAAATTAAAATGCATGCACTCATACCCTGTAAACATTTAATTCTGCATAGAATAGGGGGGGGAAGACAATGAGTAGCAATAGATGGAACAGCTACTTTGGAGTGAGTCATACAGGTCGCGTGTCTATCCAGTATCTGTGCAATTTTACCATTTGAGTTGTGTGAAGAGCCCTCCAGAGCGCTACACTGACGATGGACTTGTCGCTCCTCCTCTCTCTTCCACTCCACAGCCTACCCACATTAACTCTCCAGCCCATTCAGCTGTGATTAGAAAAGCCACTCAGCGCCAGAGTTTAAAATCATTTGACCATAATGAATTCCAATCACTCCTTTCTTCTGCCCTCTGCTCCCACTTGTGGTTGAGGACCTATAACAAGGAGTAAAATAGAGAGTCAGAGTGTAAGGCTGCCAGACAAAAGTGTAGTTTCAGAAGATTGTATCAGGAATTAAAACAGGAATATGTTGTCATTTGACATGATAAAAAAAATGTTCCTCAAATTTCAAAATTGACTCCTCACATGAAGTCATTACTCCTCAAAGGAAAAAAAAAAATATTTTGAATCTTGGTCTCTGCTTAAGCACACGCCCTACTCTGCCGAAAAAGTATTGTATTGTTTTTGTTGTGCATATTTTGTTAGCGCGTTAGCAAAGAGCAATGGGCCTCCTTGTTCTTTTGCATAGCTCCTTCATCACAGTGTAGCGGTGATGCTGCTGACAGTGCTGCGTTGATGACCTTTCCCCATTGCCATGGCATGCTCCCATCCCCCTGTAGCCAGCAGCACCCCTGTCACCTATAATCAGCGCCGCACTTTGACCACCGAGCTGTTCTCGGAGTCTTACCAGTCGACACCAAAACACACGTGCAGGTTGCGTGTGATTCTTCCATCTTTACCTACATTTGTACCTCTCCTTGTGGTTTACAATAGCACAAAGGGAAGTTTAAAATTTAGCATTCCAGCTCTGGAGATCATGAAGCGTTAAAGCTGTGCTAAGTGTTTTTTTTTCTACATACTGTCATGTCAAAAAATTACCATATTTTCCGCACTATAAGGCGCACCGGATTATAAGGCGCACCGTCAATGAATGGCCCATTTTAAAACTTTGTCCATATATAAGGCGCACTGGATTATAAGGCGCGCCTTCAATGAATGGCCCATTTTAAAACTTTGTCCATATATAAGATATATATACATTTCGACACGCCTGCTTTAGTGGCTCAATATTGGTCCATATATAAGGCGCACCTGATTATAAGGTGCACTGTCGGCTTTTGAGAAAATTGGAGGTTTTTAGGTGCACCTTATAGTGCGGAAAATACGGTACTGAAATCCTTGTAGTCACTTGTTTCTTTTAGTCTGCATTGGAAGCATTTATTTCAAAAGATGTGTATTTTTATTTTGCTCTGCGCTGTTTGCTCTGGTTTGCCCAAGCTTGGAAATGGACCTGGTGACACTTTGACCGCACTCAATCGTTGGCTCAGCGATGACTCTGGATTTCCAGGCTAGGTCTAACGGCTGCTAACAGGAATATTTACTCATCCGCACACTATACACACGCCATACAAGGATGATTACGGGGGACATTGAGCCATGTATGTATATGGCTTCCTGATCAGAGCACAGTGACCGATGTCAAACTGAATGTGTGCATTGAGGTTATGTGCGTGTTTGTGATGTCTGACTGAGTCTGACAGTCCAACTCGCATCCTCCAGGGGGAAGTTTGTTAGTGACGAGTGACGACATGAATAAAAAGCACGCACGCACACACACACACACTGCTTTGCTCGTGCAAAGAAAGTAAATGCACTTGTACAATAAGTAATGAAGCATCCTGCGTGATGTGGAAGTTCAAGTGGGGATAAAATGAGCCGTGGTAATCAAATTATTCTCGATGATGAAGCTTTTTAAAATATAATGGCCGAGGCCTGTGGGTGTTTTAGGGTCATATACTGGAACATATATGCTTCAATGCTACAGTCTGCCTAGCATCTTTCTTTTTTAACTTCTTTCCAATTTTACGAGAATCTTTTTATCCAGTCTCTGAGCTCACATTTCTTTAGAAGTTTAGATAATTGTTCATTTAGTTGAAGACAGAAATGTCTTTGTTCTCCTCTCGAGACAGCTACAGTAGAAAATAGCGCCAAGACTATGTGGGTGTGTTTCTAGCAATGTTCGTGACTAAAGATTTGCCTGCAATTGTGGTCCATAAGTGACTAAGAGACTAGATGAAAACATTTGCCAATATTGGGTGGTGGAGTTTAATTCACAAAGTTGGCATTAATGAGGACTTTATTGGTGTAATAGTAGGCTTGATCAGGTTAAATGTCATATGCTGTCCTGGGGTTTCAGCAAGCTGTTCTGGGGTTTGCAATTGTGTTTGTAAGAGGGCTGCCGAATGAATAGAAATGAATTTCTTATTCATTAAAATACTATGAATACAAAATTTAATGTCGTCATAGGAGCTACAGTAAATCTGTAAATGTTGTTTTTAAGTACTCAACCAATTTCAACATTCAACTCGTAACCCTGAACTGCTAATCAATGATCATTTTGCTGGATGATTACACACCATTATTTTCGACTTGTTACACAGAAACAGGGGATGGGTATTTGATTTTAGTTGTGGAACTGTGTCTAGAAGCCTGCATGGACGTGTATGTCTCTCTCTCTCTCTCTCTCTCTCTCTCTCTCTCTCTCTCTCTCTCGAGAGAGAGAGAGAGAGAGAGAGAGAGAGAGAGAGAGAGAGAGAGAGAGAATCATTGGTTGCTTGGCAGCAGTGGTGCTGGCTTCATTAACCTCCTAATGACAGGCTGATGGAGGTGCCTTAAGAGGCACTCTTGTCTCTCCCTCTTTTTCTCATCTTTTATCTTCAAGACACATCTCCAACTGATTGCCATTTCTCAGTGCAATACCAATAACAAGAAGAGAAAAAATCCATCTATCCATTTGTTATCCTGCTTATTCTTTGCAGAAGTCGATTCCAGCAAGCAAGACGCAGAACCCTTGATGGAAAACCAGTCAATCACAACAATTGATAGGGCATGGATGAAAGCGTTTAGTGCAAATAAACTTGACTGACGTGCATGTAGTGCCAAACTCAACCCATTAGAACATCTTTGATATGAATTAGATCAAAAACTGAGAGCCAGTCACAAATGTACTATGGATGAATGGATGATTAAGACACACATCACTTGTGGAAAAAGCCATCCCATACAACCCTATAGGTTACACCATTGAGGTTTACTGTACTGTATGTGAGTCAAGGCA
This sequence comes from Syngnathus scovelli, assembly GCF_024217435.2. NCBI lineage: Eukaryota > Metazoa > Chordata > Actinopteri > Syngnathiformes > Syngnathidae > Syngnathus > Syngnathus scovelli. The sequence goes on along the minus strand of NC_090850.1, from coordinate 9,838,794 downwards.
ATATACAGGACTGTCTCAGAAAATTAGAATATTGTGATCAATTTTTTTATTTTCTGTAATGCAATTAAAAAAAAACAAAAATGTCATACATTCTGGATTCATTACAAATCAACTGAAATATTGCAAGCCTTTTATTAATTTATTTTTTATTTTTTAATTGCATTAAAGAAAATAAAGAACTTTATCACAATATTCTAATTGTCTGAGACAGTCCTGTAACCCTAACTCTAATAAACTAAAGACATTTTACACAATTTATTTTACTGAAGTTGTATGAGGTTAGTGAGTTCATAAATGTAGAAGTCCAAATTGAAAAAAAATGCTAATAATGTCTATCTTAGACAATAGTCATCTTGCTAGTATATGGTGAGTTGCTAGCCGAGGAACAAGTCTGTATACCTAATGCGAAGAATGTTTCAGGTGCATGTTTGTATTGACTGTAGGAAACCAAATAATAATCCATCCATCCATTTTCCTTACCGCTTTTAGCCACGGGGGTCGCGGTTCCTATGAAACTAATCTGCATTGTAGCCATAATGCCAAATGCTTTCCTTTTAATATTTTGCGCCTTCTGACTGTGCTCAGAAGCCCATTTATTTCAGCCCGCTTTCTTCTCCACGTGCAAACACAATGGATTGTGTTTGTAACCATTCACCCACACTCATCTGTGTGATATCCAATTCTTCCCTCTTGTTATCTTAGCCTAGCTGCCTCCTCTCATTCCATTAGTAAGGGATTTTCAGAGTCCTGGAAGCAAAAGCCCATTTTCATTTTCCATCACTGGCTTCATCAACGGGATTCAGGCAAACAGCCTGGAGCTAATGTTTTTAATTCAATTCCGCCAATCCATAGTCAAGCACCCATAAGAACTCAAATAAGGAGGGGTGTTATGATGCATGCGTATGCATCCATGCAAGATTGTCTTTAACCTCAGGGTTCACATCTGCCACCCCATGATAAGAGCAACTGAATATCACACCATGGTCTGTTACAACCCACCAATCAAAACCACAAGTACATACCCACACATACAGTACTTATACAACCACGGTGGTTGAGAAAAAAAACAAAATATGCCTCATTTCTTCTACCACAGAGGTTATGTTTTCGTCGGTGTGGGTTGATTTCTTTGTTGTGTGCAATTTCTCCCATTGGAGCAAAGCACTGCCCCATGCTGGCAGCAGCACGATACTTTCTTGGCTCGCCATGCAATCGCAATGAGCCGTGATTGGTTGTTACCTGAGCGTTAAGCACGTGATGTCATTTTCAGCGGACAGCAAGTGAAAAAAAAAAGGTATGAATTGTACATGGGAAACTAATGTAGTTATCAAATTAATAATAGAAACGATATTAACTTTTTATTGCTGAATAATATCTTCAAGATTTTTTTTAAAACTTGGAGTTATCCTGTTTACATTATTCAAGGTTAGAAGTCCTTCATGAGAAAAATGAAATGTTTCGGGACCTTGCTGGGGGCTGTCAGTCGCACAGAGCTATCAGGAAGACGTAAACATCAAGAAAAGGATGCATGCCAAGGGCTACATTAGTGGAATAAATAAACATGGGAATATGTGTGTATGGTTGAATTATGCTCCTGTGCCAATGTATCATGAGTGCTCCATGCTATAAGAACTCATTATAAAGATGCAAAACATTATAATAGTATATACTGAATAATCAAGTAGACAAGAATATAGAGCAGACTTGAGGGGTGAAAAAAAAGGAAACAGTAGCGAAAATATAGTATTAAAAGGCAACACAAGAGCAAAAATTGAGAGTGAGTAAATGTGTAAGCAAGCCCCTCGCTCAGCCACCCAAACAGAAATGTAGCCTCCATGACATTGTGTGCGACACTATGTTGTGACACCCCCCTCCACGCACACACACACACACACACACACGCACACACACACACACACACACATACACACACACACACACACACGCACACGCACACACACACACACACACACACACCTTAGAGAACAAACACACTCTCTGTCAGCCCAGATGACTATCATTACCCAGCTAAATACATCTGGCCTTGGGAGCAGGACACACTCCCATGGCTTCCCTCTGTGATGATGAGATTTTTTTTTTTTCCACAAACCTTTTTCACGCTCTACCTCCTGCCTATTACTCCCCCACCCCTATGCATGCACACACAAATACATGGCACACAGACAGACAGAAATAAAGGTGGACAGCTCGGCGTAGTGTTCCCCCTCTTCTGAAGGCTAATTATTTCAGCAGACCCAAAAACAATATTCTCTGCTGAACACACTCATGGAAATGCACTTGTGCTAGCTCCCTCTTTTTACTACCTTTATATTGATTGTTTTCTTTGACAGTCTATCTCTCTAGGTGTCTGCTCCACAGTTTAGTGCCCCATACATCACCACTTATGGATTAAAAAATTGCTGCAGGCAACGAGACAGATGTGTGCAACAAAAAAAAAACAAAAAAAAAAAAAACATTTTGCCTGCACGACTTCTAATGACACTATGAAATGACACCCGCTATTCAGGGACAAACATTTAAATTCTATACCAAGTAGACATTGACACAGATATAATTCTAGCCCTTTTACTCAACCTAGTTTTATTGCGTTTCAGTATTTCATGTCGTATGTGAAGAGAATTAAAAATATAGCATGGATACAGTACATAGAATGGACAATTCTGATAGAGCACGACTTCTCATAACTAGTCAACGAGATGGAGGTAAATCACATGCCCCAGCCACCACTGTATTCAACAATTTCAATCTTGTGTGATTAGATGTACTTTAGGTATGAATTATATTTCTAAAGAAATTTAAAAAAAATAACAAACGAATGAACCAGATTCAAGAAATATAAAATCTATCTATCTATCTATCTATCTATCTATCTATCTATCTATCTATCTATCTATCTATCTATCTATCTATCTATCTATCTATCTATCTATCTATCTATCTATCTATCTATCTATATATATATATATATATATATATATATATATATATACAATTCATGGAAAAGAGGAGAAGAGACAAAAAAGGGAATAAAAATAACATCCTAGCCTAGGAGTGAGCGGTACGGCTGTTGAGGTCATGAGAAGTGACTGGGAGGTCAACTTTGTAAAAGATTTTTGTGCATTCATGGCAACGCTCCCAATGTGAAGACCAAAGAACCATTGTTTTGAGGACACTATAGTACGGAAGGACACTCGCCTACCAACTTGCAGTATCAATACAAACTTTTGGAAAAGAAACACCTTGAGCATTTATGTAGGAATAAAAGTGATCACAGACTGGACATTTAAGACTTTTGACTGACAGAGAATTTCCAAGGTTTTTTTTTTTTTGTTTTCTTTTTGAAGTGTCCAATTTATTTTCTTGAATTGTTCACATTTTGAGACTGGACATTTAAGATTTTTGACTGACAGATAATTTACAATGACTTGTATTTTTTTTTTTTAAAGGCCCAATTTAGTTTCTTAAATTGTTGACATTTTGTTGTGCTATTATTGTTGGTGACATATTGTCAATAAAGCGCTCTTGTTAAATCCTCCGATGTGTCCATTTCTGGTCAGAGCCCACTTTACTACATTTATTATTCTGTGTATACTGGCTGATTCCATTTTTAACAGTATGAACGCAACATATCGAACCATGTTGTGATGTCGCTTAAGACACTGGCATGGCAAAAGAGCGAGGGGGGAGCCTTGGGGAAATGGTGGCGGTGAGAAGGGGTTAGATTGTGAATTATTCATGCCAGCAGTGTCGTCTGGCCCTCTTCAGATGGATTCATTATAGGGGCTGGCCAGGAAATAGAAGAACTGTCAAGAAAAAACATCAGCGACACAGTGGATAATAGCATAATAGCAAGTGAACGCTGTGTATATACTGTGTGTGCGTGTGTGTGTGTTTGTGTGACACCAGCTCCTGCCCTGAGCAGTCGTGGAGAGGTGACCCTGCCACGGTAATAATGTGCTGAGGATTACAATTTGATGGAACCAAGCCACAAGGGTTCTCTCTGCCCGCTCAAATGACAGCTTGTTGTTGCTGGGACTGTACAAGGCCTACATGATACACATGCACACACACGAACCTCTCTCCTGCTCTGTCGTTCTACGGACAAAACGTGTTTCAAGAAATACAAAGCAGAATCGAGAGAATTAATTTGATGAGCGATTAGAATGAAGATAATCTCAATGTGTAAAACGAACACAAACGCAAAAGAGCTTGAAAAAGTGATCATCAAGCCAATCAGTGATCATCCATCAATGGAAAGTTTTTGATTATAGTGGTATGTGCTGCCTTGGGTTAAGCTTTGTGGGCCAACAAATGCACATCCACAATATACACATCTGAAACTACTCTAAATCACGATTGCAGTTCCCTTGGTCTAAAAGTGCCAGAAGCTTCTGCAAATGAATATTTCACCTCCTCTTCAATTACAAAGGTGTTAATCTCACTTGTGCAAATAGAAGCAATCCCCCTGTCTCCCTACTGCTGTAGTAAACACATCTAATTAATTAGAGAAATGTGATAGTGGCATTGAGGTTTGTAATGCGCAGGAATGAGAACAGTCAATCAGACAAGCTCAGAACAGAGATGTTCATTGATTGGCTCAATGGAAAAGCCATCCAATGTCTCCTCTAAACATTCACATAAATCAAATGTTCACCCTTTCACACAGAGAAGATTCATTCAAAGTAACAGAATTGTATCCCATAGCCTGTGTAAATAAAGCCTTTAGGGCTGGACTGATGCGTTCTGATGAGCTGTTGGTGATGTTACATATTTACATATTTCTGTAAACCTGAACAAGTGGAAAAAGAAATCAACGGCTTCCACACTTTTAACAGTAAAAAGTGTGTAGTCATTTTCATGAAGTACCTTCAACATGTGTTGTGTTTTTCATCCAAATGACAATTAATCACAATGTGTTTGGTTTACATCCAAGCATGGAAGGCAACCACCATCTGGGGGGAAAAAGAAAACGAGTTGTCTGGCACCCTGAACGTGTGAGTCAAGGGAACATTGAAGGCAGAAGGCCTGGTGAATAGCAGTAAACTTACACTCATGATTGGGTTCATACCAAGTAGACAAGCCCTTAAGCCCTTGTAATCAGTAAAGAAACAGACAAGGCCTGCTTGTTTTTACCTTCTTAAGCCTTGGTGGAGTTTGGGCCCCATTTCAAGTCATGGAGTAGGAGCTGCCAAATGGCAGAGGACATCAAAGTATTTTGCTGTTAGCCTTCTTGCCTACTCACATCAATGTCGCAGGGATTAGCATTAGCATAATTGAGGTTTATGTACAGACTCTTAGCGCAAGACCTTGATGGATCACTATTCTGCAATGGTAATGTGTGCTGTGTAATGTGGATTCTGAACCCATTGTACTGAGGACTAAAAAAACGTATTCTATTGAATCACATATGTGTATACAAACAAGCAACTACTTTATTACTCTACATCACTGGTGTGCCGTGAGAGATGTTCAGCTGTGCCGTGAGAAATAGTCCAACATTAAATACAGAGCGCATTGTAAACAGGATCGTCAAACCACAGGTCAGTTAGCGCAAGGCCTGGTCAGCCACTTGCTAATCGTGCATGCGTGGCAAATCGGAGAATCTTGAGATTTCATGTTGTGGCATCGGCACATACGCAGTTTATGTGTGTGTTGCTGTTAGTGTTGGCTCGTGAGTGAACGATTCGTTCAAAAGAATGATTTTTTTTCAGTGAATGGACGCAGAGAGAGCACATAAAATACATAATATAAAAAAATCAACCCTGATCTTAAGCTCCCAAGAGGGCAAAGAAAAATTCAAATACTAAAAAGAAATAAATAGTCTTACTTTATTTCATCGTATTTATATATTTATTATAAATGTATTATTTATTTATATAAATGTATTATTTATTCATATAAAGGTCGGTCCGCGAAAATATTTCTGACACGTAACCGGTCCGTGGTGCAAAAAAGGTTGTTGACCACTGATCTTTTACTATTTGCTTGCTAGCTGCTCCATAAAAGCATATATATTCCATGTAATGTGAGCGAGGTTTCCATAGTGTAGTAGTGAATCCTCTGGACTCTCACCCCAGCAACCTAGGTTCAAATCCCAGTGAGAATATTTTATCATAGAAATATTTGCAACACAGTTGCTCCTGTGCTACCCCATATACTAACCATAACGATTTGCTTGTGAGCTGCTCCATAAAACAATATATATTACATGTAGTTGTTAGAGCTGTGACTCTCTCCCCGCGACCCGGGTTCAAACCCCAGTGGGACCTAAAATGTTTTATCATAGAGGACTTGCAACACAGTTGCTCGTGTGCTGCCCCATATAACCATACACCTCCCTAAAGCTTAGGGCTAGGGCTGGAGTTAGGGTTAGGGTTAAGGTTAGGGCTAGGGTTAGGGTTTGAGCTAGGGTTAGGGTTTGAGCTAGGGTTAGGGTTAGAGCTAGAGTTAGAGCTAGGGTTAGGGTTAGAGCTAGGGTTAGGGTTAGTGCTAGGGTTAGTGCTAGGGTTAGGGCTAGGGCTAGGGTTAGGGTTTGAGCTAAGGTTAGGGTTTGAGCTAGGGTTAGGGTTAGAGCTAGGGTTAGGGTTAGAGCTAGAGTTAGAGCTAGGGTTAGGGTTAGAGCTAGGGTTAGGGTTAGTGCTAGGGTTAGTGCTAGGGTTACAGTTAGAGCTAGGGTTAGGGTTAGAGCTAGTGTTGTGCTAGAGTTAGCGCTGGAGTTAGGGTTAGAGCTAGGGTTAGGGTTAGAGCTAAGGTTAGGGTTAGAGTTAGAGCTAGGGTCCATAAAACCATATATATGTGAGCGAGGGTTCCATAGTGTAGTGGTTAGTGCGCTGGGTTCAAATCCCAGTGAGACCTAAAATATTTTATCATAGAAAAATTTGCAACACAGTTGCTCGTTTGCTGCCCCATATAACCATTATAACTATTTGCTTGTGAGCTGCTCCATAAAATCATATATAATCCATACAGTGTGAGCGAGGGTTGCATAGTGTAGTAGTCAGTGCTCTGGACTCTTACCCCAGCGACCTCTGTTCAAATCTCAGTGAAATATAAAACATTTTATCATAGAAAAATTTGCAACACAGTTGCTCGTGTGCTACCCCATATAACCATTATAACTATTTGCTTGTGAGCTGCTCCATAAAACCATATATATTCAATGCAATATGAGTGAGGGTTCCATAGGGCAGAGAATCCGTGTGATTCCCTTGTTAAGTGCACCTGCGTGAAACGTTTTAGCTCCTGCAGAACGTGAAAATGACCAAAAACTTTTCACGCAGGTGGACTTAACGAGGGAATCTTGGAAAATATGTTGGAATGCGGTCCCGAGGACTAGAGCTTGACACCTGTGACTTTTGACTATGATATTTCCCTAATAAAGTGGCCTGTTATTAGGTACACTTGAAAATGGTGGTGTACCTAATGGAGTGTCCGTGTGATTCCCTCGTTAAGTGCACCTGCGTGAAAAGTTTAGCTCCTGCAGAACGTGAAAATGACCAAAAACTTTTCACGCAGGTGCACTTAACGGGGGAATCTTAGAAAACATGTTGGAATGCGGCACCGAAGACTAGAGCTTGACACCTGTGACCTTTGACCATGATATTTCCCTAATAAAGTGGCCTGTTATTAGGTAACCTTGAAACTGGCAGTGTACCTAATGGAGTGTCCAAGTTCACTTTCACTTAAGCTTTTTCCCTATTGGCCTGTGATACACATCACTAGTACAAAACAGTGCATACGATCAAAGCCTGACATGTCAAAACAGCCGACTGGTTAGTGATTTGGGCTCTTGCTCGGTAAGATCTTGGTTCGATACCACGTGAGAGAAAATGCTCTTTATTTATTAATTATTATTTTATTTATTTTTTTACCTCGTGTAGTGTACCTATTGAAGTGTCCTATTAAAGTAAAGTCGAGCTTTATAGAGCTAGTCTAAAACAGTAAACAAAGCCATATTGATTCTTATGGATTTTGATCACAATCACTTTCAATAATTTATTCCTTACACTGTCTAAAACCTTTTTTCAAAAACTGTCACTTTCATTTACAAAAGAAATACAATTTAAAGAATATTTAGTATTTATTTTTATTCAATTATTCAACTCTCCATCCATATATAGGAATAGAACTTTACATCTTTTGTTGTAATATAACAGATTTTAATATTGAAGCTGGTGTTAAACATACGAGATTTTTTCCAATGAAAAGGTGTGCCGTGAATGAAAAAAGGTTGCTCTACGTTATACTCAGTCTCAGTAAAGCCACATTGACAGACTTTGGATTTTGTTAAGGAAATGCAGATATGCAATTGCATCTTATGGTAATACGCTTCCCAAGGAATGCATTCTTTAGATGCATCTCAACATCCCTTGATGTAACTTCATTAATTATTTCTTCCTAAGCAATGCACTCTTTAGATGCATCTCAACATCTCTTGATGTAACTTCATTCATTATTTCTATATATATAACAAAAGGAGAAATAGGTGTACATACAGCATGAATTTTCATTATTCCAGGGTGGCATGGTGCCACACTGTCGCTGTCACTGTTCACAATCCAGAAGTAAAGGGTTTGATTCCAGATCCAGCCTTCCTGTGTGGAGTTTGCATGGTCTCCCCGTGCCTGAGTGGATTTCTCCAGGGTACTCAGCTCAGCCTTTGGCAGGCCACGCACCCATATACTAAAAAGCCTCACCTGAAACAGCATTCGAAAATATATATAATACACTTTATGTACATGTGTTTTCATTGGATATTCAAAAAATATATATCTTTAGTCTTAACTTTGTAAAGTGTGTGTCGCGACTACTCAACAATAGGAAAATGGGGTCGCAGGGTGACAACAGTCGAGAACCACTGCATTATATGGGTTCGGGTTAGGTTTATGGATTATGCTGCTTTTCTCATAGGATTTAATGCAATGTGAAATTATTTCAATAAAAATTCATGGGGATTGCTTGGAAAATGTAATATTTTAACATAGTGAGTAATTTATTTCAAATTTTTTATTTCATTTCCAAATTAAATTCTTTAAAAGGTTGATCACATTTGGCTACAGCAGCATTGCTTTCAGCATTTTGGTTAGAATGGCAGAATGTTGTCCTTGTGCCAAGGCAGCTGTCAGTCTTATCGCCTCTCTCGGCTCGATGTGGTTCAGCGAGTGGAGGGTAATTGCGTGCTTAAAGTTCTAGATGAACTAATTAGCGGGTGCATGGAGAGCACAGCTCATTAGTGGGTGGGAGCGGGACTTTTGCTGGTATGGCTCTGAAGGCTCTCCTCCACATCTTAGCACAGAGAGAGGGCTGTTTCATGAGACTTTAATAAATGTGTCTCGAAGAGGATAGATGTAAAATGTAATGAGAAATAGATAAGGAGGGATAAACAACACATCAAATTAAGCAACAGTATTCTATACAAGAGGTCCACAAAATCCCAAAGGTGATCCAATGAACATTTTATATGCCAAAAATGACCTTTGCAGATCACCAGAAGTTAAACTGATGAGGAGAAATCATATCTGCATTAAAAAAAATGTAAAACGGTATTAGGCCTCAACCAAGACTGTTGCAATTATAAACAAGGATCCAAAGTGAAAGTCATTACATATGTATATCCTTTTACACAAAATGACCACTGATACTGTTCACAATATGTTCCCTTGCAAGCAAATCGCTAAAGTTTACCTTAAAGGATTGTGGCCCACAGTAGCTAATAGATCATATGCCCTCATGTCACAATCCATCATATTTATGACTCCACCCGTGCCACTGTGGGAGGGCACCGTTAATCTGGATGGATGACTGCAATCACTGCCAGTCGGGGACTACAATATGAGCCTATCTCTCCTGCTTCCTCCTCCATCTTGATGCCCTTTAATAGCCACTTAATGTGGCTGACAAATTTACAAGGCATTTTAAAATGACCTCGTCAGCCAGTCAGCAGAGGGTAGGAAAAGGGAGTGAGAGGACGAAAGAGAGGGGTGGGGGGAAGCTCGTGTCCAATCTCATTTTCTAACTCCAGACCAGTGTGATAAACATGCTAGATTTATAACAGAAGGGGAGTATCGTGTGTGTACGTGTATATACGTGTGTAGGTGTGTGTGTGTGTTTGAGAGAGATAGAAGAAGATAGAAAAGAGTGTCCAGTACAAATACTTCACCCTGAATACCTGTCAGCATGAGTCACGAAGAGAATTCCAGCAATTGAACACATCCAACTAATTGGTGGCTGCCCGCCACCCTGTCTTACTTTTTAACTGCTCTCTCTCTCTCTCTCTCTCTCTCTCTCTCTCTCTCTCTCTCTCTCTCTCTCTCTCTCTCTCTCTCTCTCTCTCGCTCTCAAATACACACAATTTTTTTTCACACTCCCCCCTCTTTCCCGTGCATTTGTTTGCCACATCCCGCCCGCCCTTCATTCTGTCATATTTTTCATCCCACTCTCTTTTTTAACGGCACATTTATGGATGTGTGACTTAACGCCGGCTATCAAAGTTATCACTGTAATTACTACATCAGTAATTAGGATGAATGAAAACATCCTGACGACTGCCACTGGAAGCAAATCATCCACAATTCTCTCTTGGTGAAATGTCCTCCCCTGATTTAGCATTTAGTTTACTCTCCCAAGTCCTCCGACAGCCAATCAAGTGCAAATTCTCTACCCAGCTCTTGTCGTGTCATTAATTAAGCTCCAGAAGCACCTAATGATTAAGATAACACAACAATCTAGAGGTAAATAGCCTCTTTCCTCGCTGCTCGTCCTACAGATTTCGATTATAGCACCCTTGAGGTGTTACTCAATCTTGATGAAATGCTCACAATTGACAAATCACTTACATTGACCTGGAGCTTATTAGCTTGCTGCATATTCATGGTTTGGGTTTTCAAGGGCGGGGTGTTTTCTAATCAAAGTCACAGAAAGTGATGAGGGGAAGCTCTGTTTCAGCACAGTGGCCCTGCAACCCCAGCCGCCACTGTAAATAACATAAATCTTTCATTGGATTGAGCTCACATTTGGGTGGATGCAGCTGGTAGGAATGTGTGTAGCTGCTTCAAGGGGCCTTGGACAAATGGAGGTACCACATGGTCAGACCAGATGTTCTGTTTTCATATGTGCATAGCTCATCAAAAACCAACAAGCGCCGCCGCCACTGTTGGACCCCTGCAATGCTCTGGGGTCAGAAAGCCCATCTGCTTCCTTCCTGACAGGCCCAGTGCATTGTGGGTCCTAGCTATTTCCAATCCCTATGCTGGTGAGAGGAGCATTTGGTTGGTGAATAAACAACCTCTACATCAAAGTTTCAGATAAGCATGGATTATTATTATTATTATTATTATTATTATTATTATTATTATTATTATTATTATTATTATCACCACATTGGTGGTGTAAAACAAAACGTCACCCTCCATCCTGTAGATGTCAGTAATGAGTTAATGACTCCCATTTTAAGCAAGCTTTTTTTCAACACAGGTCCATCTGGTGCATCTCTACCCCACTGAATAATTGAGATAACATCGTCCCCAAGAATTTTAAAATGTATAAACTCCAACAAGCTCACTCTGATTTTTTTTATTTTCATGTCTCACCTGCGTATGATATCCATATTTTGTCTTTTGAAAGTGTCAACAAACTCCCTCCTGCGATCAGCTTTCTCTTTCTAGCGGTGACAAACAACAGCAACATCTTTAAAGTGTAAGCCGCTAACAGCAAGCTTCTCTAAAGCGCAACTATGAATTATTGACACTCCTCTAACCTCCTCGTAAACACAACCAATGCCGCAGCAAAAAAAAAAAAAAAAAAGGAGATATGAATTGGTCCAAAAAAGGAGGGCGGAATTAATAATTTATCTAGCTACATATGAGGAGTTCAAGCCCTTTGCAGTTTTTTTCCCGCAGAAAATGATTATATGAATGATTTATATAATTGCAATAATATCTTATTCTCTTTCAACTGTGGATCTTTGATAGTCACAGTCTGTCAAAGTCAAAACTGTAAGTAAAACCAGCAAGACTTATCAGTCTAGTTTGGTGACAAAAGCACAACACATTAATAAAAGAGTTGTGTGCGCAGTATTGCATGTTAACAGCCAGCCTGCATTCATTGTGTACATAGATGGCATTTAGCGTGAACATTCACTCGTCAATCCTTGCCAGAGCAATGTGGTCTGGGCTGCCAGCGCTGGTTGGCAGACAAATTCATTGGTGTGTGTCTTCCACCGACAGCTCGAACTCCCTCTGCTCGGTATTCATCTGCCTGATAGATGAACACCATGCTGGTTCAAAATCGTTTCGAGGTCAATGTCCTTTGAGTCCTTTAATGGTGAGGCTTGTACCTTTCCACGTTGGAACTGCAGAGATTAGTTAGTTGACCTTTAGAATTAGGAGAAAATTCTGGATTAGGCTGGCTGCCATTATTTATGAACTATATAGTCATGTTTTATTTCACAATTTATTTTTTATTTCTAGCTCCCTTCGACCAAATAGTACCGAGCAGCTGTATGCAGATGACAGCGGTGCTTAGTCCCTACAAAGTTGTCTCTCTTTAGAAATGCATGTTTGACTGCACTTGCCTCAGTCAGTTGACTGGTTGTGCATTGAGCGATCTGCCTCAGGCCATGACTAGAAAAGAAATGGATTGTACATTTTTGCAATAACGTTAGTGATCATCTTGTAGCAACTGGTACAATAGTTAAGTCAGTACTGTACTATTGTTTTTTTTCCAAATTCAAATCAAGATGCAGTTCCTGTCACCTATGACAGATTACTAATTATGAAGTAGAGCCTCAACGGGAAACAAAAACCTGCGCTATTAATCCTGGCCCAGCTTTTCCCATTATAACAGCTCCAGTGTTTAAACAATGCTGTTGTCTTCTTTGTGTTTGCTTATTTAGGAACAAATATTTGCCTTAGCGCACGACTGCAGCTGCTGCTGTTGATGCAAACAATCTCTCCCAGGAAGTGTTATTAATAGGATAATTAGGTAAATGGTAATGAGTTGGATTATGCCTAATTATGACAAGATTTGTTTTGGCATTTTGTCTTTGTGAGAAGCAAGTGAAATGGTAAAGTCTACCTTGGAGTTCATTATGTGCATGCACCTGAATGCAAGGGCTAGGCAACTGCAGGGGCAAGTGGGGGCAGTCGCAAAGCAGCGCATGTGTAGAGCATGTGCAGAACATGTATCTACAGTCCAGGGTTTGCCAGCTCACTTGCTGTAGGGTTCAGCTTCCCCATGACTGAATAGAAAAAGTGGTAGGGAAGGTGATTCACGATTAAATGTCTGTGGAAAATGTCAATGGTATTCAAAAATGTCTAACGCAGATCAGTTGGTAACTGGGTCAACATTGGCAACTGCAAAGATGCAAAGTAAGAAACAGGACAAAACCAATACTACAATTATTAAACTCAACAATAAAACTCAGTGGTTATTGATGAACATATCATCTGAATAAAGAGATGTTATCAACAGTTAAAAAGTAAGTAAATTTTATTCAAAGTTGAATCCAGAGAGCTCCTTGGAAGCTGACTTCCAAATACAAATATGAAGTTGATGACATTGACATTGTGCGTAATGAAACCTTGCATCTCCAAAACCAGCACTTTGTACACACACACACGCATGGCCGCATCTTGACAAATGACTATTTCACTCATTCAAACTCCACATTGTAAGGTCACCAAATCCTGAAACTCAGAACTATAATGCAGACATGTTAAGTACTGATCCAAACGAGCTGCTACCATCCCATAAAGCAGGGGTGTCAAACTATTTTTTTTCGCGGGCCCCATTGTAGTCATAGCTTCTTTCGGAGGGCCATTATGACTGTCAACCCAAATAAATGTATGAGCACCGCATATTATATACAGTAAAAGCTACAAAACAAACTGACAAATAACTCGTTTTCATATCAGATGAGTAAAAACTGGTCAAATATAAAAAAAAAAAGATATGATTAAAAGTGAGGACAATTTGCAATTCTAGTAATGACACACGAATTTGATGCACAATTTGTCTTCACGGGCCACATAAAATGATTTGGCGGGCCATATCTGGCCCCCGGGCCTTGAGTTTGACACCTGTGCCATAAAGTAAACTGCAAATCAATTTTAAATCCTTTGAAAATCACTCATCAAGACATTTAACAGATATTATCTTAGCGGCATAACACGTGAATTAGACACATGAACACGTGAACACTTAGGCTTAAATGTGTTTGATGGCTTTTCATATTTGCTGACACCGTGATTAGTGATCATAAACAACATTTATTGGTTTAACTGTGTTAACTGTTTGTAGAATCCTTTGAGTTTATGGAGACCTTGCAAGTGCTCATAGAAGCTGTGAAAGAAAAATAAGCCATAATGCTTTTGCAATACCCGTTTCTCATAGACACACACACACACACACACACACACACACACACACACACACACACACACAGGATTGCACCGCAATATACAGATCTTTTATTAAAGCGTTCCTTTCGCTCCTGCTACTGGCGATAAGAGAGCTAAGTCTGGGATTTAGAGCTTTAGCTTATCGTCATCTTTACAAGGCTTTCACTGCAAAGTGCAGTAAGCATAGCCCAGCAATCTGCATAGGATGCCCGGTGGATGACGGCGGGAGTGAGAGAAGCTCAGAACACTGAGAGGAAAGGGGCTGGGGGGCGTCAATAAATAACATGCATCTGGAAACACGTCGGCTCAGAAACAGGTGGATTTGCATTCCGAGGAATTCAAAACTGGCTTGCTGGGTAAAAGCTGGTCAACTGCTGAGGTTATTTGTGGACCCATTTTGTGTGGGTTAGGGCGACATAGGGAGACCGAATTCACACACTGAATGTGCACGCAATACAAAGCTAATTAGTCAATACTCAGAGAGCACTCGGCTCTGTAACAGGCGACTTTTCATTTATTCAGGCAAAAAAATGAGATTATGGCGAAAGCTCATTTCCTGCTAAACTTGGACACTGGTTTCCCAAATAAAATTGCTTTTATTCTCCACAACATGTGTTCCCGGAGATTAAAGGCCTGTAATCTTGCGAGGGCTTAATAAGACTCAGTATGCGAAGTGCAGGCTAAAACAGAAAATGTGGAACGAGCTTCTCGGAGCTCTGTTCTACCCAATGACTTTAATCCTGTTTATTGAATTATAAAGAACCTTAAAGGATAAAGATAAAGAATACTGAGTGGAGGATTTGAAAGATTCAGGGTTATTTTTTCCCCTCATGTTTTAGGGTGAGCTATTTGATAGCAATGGATCCCATGTGAATGGCAGACTAACTAGTTTTTAACACTAAACACAAAATATGTTGAGTTTGTTCAATATCAATTAGTCCAGTGTTTCCCAACCTTTTTTCATCCAAGGCACACCTTTTCATTGGAAAAAATCTCAAGGCACACCACCAACAAAAATCTGTTAGGCGTTACACCAGCTTCTATATTAAAATTAGTTATACTACGAAAGACGTTGTGAACATGCTATGTAAATAAAATCCTATTCCTATATATGTCTATTTAAAGAGAGTAGAATAATTGAATACAAATAAATAAATACACTATATTTTTCAAATTGTATTGTTTTTTAATAAAAGTGACAGTTTTTTAAAAAGGTTTTATACAGTGAAAAGAATAAACTATTGAAAGTGATTGTGATTAAAATCCAAAATAATTGTGGGCACCATGGCAATAACTGAGACGCCATTCTTTCTTACAATCAAGTTTGATTTTGAAACTATTTTTCATCCCTCCATAAAAAAAAAAAAAAAAAAACAGTCACAAATAAAGCTATCACAGGCTGTTTACGATGTCATTTGATATACGTACAAGCTGATATCACAGATTTATGACGTTTCTGAGTAAGATTTGAGTTAATGGTCTACGGAGAGAGTGTACACAAGCTATGTGGACTTGTGAACTTGTCACTGAGAACCTCGACTGAGCTATCGAACTAAGAGGATTGTATGCAACTAATCCAAATCAAAAGACATACTGTACCGTGTGAATTATTACATTCTGAAGCAGATTATTTTAGCCCGCGGATTAAGGATTCACGCCAGACAAATCTTCTGACGTCTTGCATAAAGAGCAATGAAATATGTACTTCTAGTAAGTAGTTACTCTTCCTAAATATTGTCTCCGCTTGTGAGGTCATTTTTTTTTTTTTTTTTTTTTTAAGACGAGCTGACATGTTTTTTTTAAGTTCCTGTAAAAAAAACATTTTGACAGCTCCAGGTTTCCGCCTGACAAAGTGATGATGATTGAAATAAACGCTGACATAAAAGTTGCATTGTGGCGCCCATTATAGGACCAGGACCCTCACTAGCAGGCAGGCAATTAGGAGCGGTTTTAAAGCTATGTTCTTTGTTGCATGGTATTGTTTTTATTCCTTTGAATGTGAGCTAAAAGAAGAATGAATGTGTGAAGAATGACAATTACAAAAGAGCAGACGCAAAAACGGTTTGGGGTACCCAATCTCACTGGATGAGTCATCCTGCCTCTTTTCAAAAGAAACAAAATAAATATAAGTAATCGTTTGGAAGGCTTTTTTTATTTCACCAAATAATTTGAAATAAAAAGACTCCAATTCTGCCTGCCTGAGAACATGCCAATTTGTAACTTATCGACGATCCTGAAGTCTTTCTTCCAAAACACCTCTTGTCAGTAGCTTCATTGTCTAATTAGCCACAGGAAAGAATAATTGCAGCATCTCTCCTGTATGCACAGCTTCAAATCTCATCTTTATTTGGAGGAGGGAAGGTCAACAGGTCATTACTTGGTGTGTTCCAGCTATGTTGGTTTGGTCTGCAATCACGGCAGAAGAGCTTGCACACCTTTGAGTGCACCGAAATAATCCACATGTGAACCAAACACAAAAGCTCTCTGCTGTAAAAAAGGTGAACGTGAGTGACAGTTCAATTCTTGTGCTTTTTACAAAGAGCTTGGTGCTCACACAGAGCCATCATATTCAATTTTACCAGATCAGTGTGGAAACAAGTAGAGGGTATTGCGGAGCATGGCAAAAAAGGAAATGAGAGGAAAAGTGTGATTTTTGACCCAAGACAGGTGTAATACAGCTTGATAAATGGAAGTTAAATTGAACGTGAAATTCTTCTGTGCAAGGGTTGATGGGAGAAGGTGGTTTTAGGGATGAGACTGAAATGCTTTTTGACTGCTCTATGCCAATTTAAAAAAGGTGAATGTGAAAAAACAAATCAACACTGCATGGTTTTCATCAGGGCACTCCGGTTTCCTCCCACTTTACCAAAATATACTTGGTAGGCCAATGAGCACTCCAAATTACGTGTGAGTATGAATGGTTGTTTGTCTATGTGTGCCCTGCGATTGGCTGGTGACCAGTTCAAAGTATACTTTGCTACCGCCCCAAGACTGGTGGGATAGGCTCCAGCACGCCTAACCCTCATGAAGATGAAGCGCTTTGAAAAATTAAAGAATGAAAGTATAGCCCATATCAAGCCTCCTTATATCAACTAAAGAAGTTCCTGCTGGTAGGAGCATGCTGTAAATAAGGGTAATAAAGATCTTTGGTCCAAGCTTGTCTTCTGTTTTGGAACACAATGTGAGAGAACAATAACTAATGTGCATAGCTGCAGGGCATATTGACTTGTACACAAATAATTTGCATTGTTTACTTTTATACTTGCCGGCAGTTATAACAGTCAGTACACCTGTACTGTAATAAAAGGCAAGTGTCGTTTGTCTTATCAAGGACGAGTAAAAATGAGCACACGTTTAAGAGTTATGGCTGTTCACTTATCACATCTTGTACGGCTGCACGCTGCCAAATTCAACAGTGTGCAATTTTTTTAAAAAGTTGCAGCTGGCTGTCTATTTGCATAGACAGCAGATGCCCTTGGATTGTCAGATAAGCAGCAAGCAAATTTTATAGTTGGTTTTAGACCAGATGGATATCATTGTAGCAATTTACACATGCTTTTATCCACCACATTCTGGCTTATTTTTGGCAATTTGTGAAGTACTTCGTTTCTCACCGTGCATGCACACTTTCTGGGTAACCCTACTAACATTCAATCAACCGTTCCAGTCAATTTGCATGACTCCCAAAGCAGCCACTCAATCAGCGCAAAATGTCTTCTGTTGGAGAGGCGTCCAGAAACATGGCTGTTAGGAGCAGAACAATTTGATTATAATCCACTGGAGGCGCCATGGTGGGCTCACTCTGCCCTTTTTTTTTTTTTTTTTTTTTTTTAATTAAAAGAAGGTTTTTTTTGGGTTTGTGTACTGTATGCATGGCTCTCGTGTGTGTGTGCATGCGTGCGTGCGTGTGTGCGTGCATGTGTGTGTGTGTGTGTGTACGTACAAAAAAATTCAAACAGGCACACTTCTGTGATCAGCAGCCTTGCGGTGAAAACAACTTACTGGAAGTTCAAAAAGTCCCTTCTGAACCAACTACAACAACAGAGCAGTCAAAAAAAGAGAGTTGTGCCCGGAGCACTTTATTCGCTCAATTGCAGAAAGTATGAAGGAGGCAACTACTTGAAAGGAGACCTTTATTTCACATTTGATGAGATATGTAAAGTATTTGTATTTACATATTGATATCATGGAACTGACTGGTAGTAGAAAAAATAGGTCATGTGAGTCACTGTTTAAGCCAATCAGCTAAACATCTTTAGCGACTGTCAATCTGAGAATTACATACCAGGGTCAATCATCAGATTTAACATAGCATATTGTGCAACAGCAGTTCCAAGCCGCTTTAATCAAGCTGCCCGCTTAATTACCATGACCAGTGTGATGTCCACTGGCTGCCTGAGGTGTAATCTGCATAGAGCAGTGGCCCTCAGCCAGACTCCAGGATTTGGCACTCTTTCACTCCCTGCGGTTTGTCCAAAAGTCTTTGTTTATGTCAAAACAGTCGTGAGCCCTTTAACCCCCAGATTACTCCCTGCTGAGTGGATAAAGACACACAAAAACACACGCGCACAATTAAAACCTGGAAACATCCATTCATTCATTCATTCATTCATCTTCCCAACCACGAGAGTCGCTGGTGTGCTGATGCCTTTAACTGAATGTTTTGAATATCTAGTAACATATATATCCAGAAATTTTAAAATGCATATTCAATTTGTTTGTGTTCAGAGGCACGAATACGCAAAGCAACATGCCATAAATACCTCCAAGGTCTGCGTTTTTGTAAAGTGCTTAACCTCCCCCACTCAGTAATGCAAGTGTGGCGATTCATGCATGGATGGATACGAATGATCGGGTGCAAAATAGCATTACACAGACCCACAATTTTGACCTGCTTTGGGTTGGTAGAACGTCTTGTCTACTTTCTGTCACTAAATTGTCAGTGTGCTTGGGTCTCTAAAAGAAAATGCCCTTGGTCTGCTGGAATATGCAGCATGGCCCAGTGCCGTCTGCCAAAAAGGTAAACTATCCTCCTGAGACCCAGCGATCAGTTTTTGTCCTCTGTAGAAGATGCATCTATATATTTCAATCATAAATATGTTAAGAGTGGGGAAGCAAAGATCTCCAAGGTCCCACTTAATGGCGCAGAAATGCATTGAGACTATTGCAGGATTAGCATGCTGCATTAACAGGATATGAAATGACCACTTTGATTGGCCATGACTGAAGTTAGCACCACTGCCCTCACTATTACACAACTGCCAGCTTGCCCTCATCTACAATGTTCCGATCTAAAATACTTTTCAATACCTGTGATACAATACCTCTTTCCCAGGCACTTTTCTTCAAAGTGCGCAATGTTGGTGGATGATGGCAGGAATGAGATAGAAGCCGCTCAGCGACAGTACATCTAGAGATTCTCAGAGAGTAAAGACACAAAAACAGTGCAGAGACACATCAATGTGTGGAAAATAAAAGGTTTTTATACACACATAATGCACACATTCCTAAAAATGGTGCTAAATATAAAAAGATGAACTGTTAAGATGCATGTACACGAAAGCATTCTCCTGACTACCTTTTGAATTGCTTTTTATCACTCCCACCGGGATGAAATGATGGAAGGCGGACTCCCAATCAGTCAGCCATCCAAGCTTGAAGTCCCTGGAGGTTGGAGAGAGAAAAGCGAGCAAAGCGCTTAAGTAAACAGAAAGGAACAATTGAGCTTTGTGGCAGCTCAGCAAGCGCAACCTCCTTGCTTGCGTTTGAATGGCCGTCTTTTGTTAATGGCTGAATAGATGGCTAAATGTCCCTTGAAGTCAGCGCTCAAGCTGCCTCTCTGATGGCACATTGTGAGCCTGAAAACAATCCTAGGCAGATGGATTCTGATTGGCAGATTTTGTATGATTTTGAGGGTGAGTTGTGCAATCATATTCAGTGAGCGTTGATTGTCCATTTTGGATTCTTAGCTGGAAAGGTTATACTTTTCAGAGGTTCACACCGGCTGCTTTCCCATTAACAACAGTTTCGGAATTCAAATAGATGGCTTTGGCCTGAGAATAATGAGTAATAATAATAATAATGCTTATTACAGCTCAACAAAAGATATTAGACTTAGACTTACACTTAGACTTAGACTTAGACTCAACTTTATTAATCCCTTGGGATTACTCCTTCAGGGAAATTCTGTGTCCAGTAGCAGTAAAATGCAAAATACACAAGAAAAAACACAAGAGATAAAGATATACAGAAGATGCAGAAATACACACAGTGCAAGAGTTAGCAATGAAATGTAAAAGAGGCAAAAAGATAAACTAGGCAAGAAAATTGAGGGAGGTAAAAACACTACACAGTAGTTGCCTTTAACTGAATGTTTTGAATATCTAGTAACATATATATCCAGAGGCGGCTCGGTGGCGCACTGGGTAGCACGTCCGCCTCACAGCTAGGAGGGTGCGGGTTCGATTCCACCTCCGGCCCTCCCTGTGTGGAGTTTGCATGTTCTCCCCGGGCCCGCGTGGGTTTTCTCCGGGCACTCCGGTTTCCTCCCACATTCCAAAAACATGCTTGGTAGGCCGATTGAAGACTCCAAATTGTCCCTAGGTGTGAGTGCGAGTGCGAATGGTTGTTTGTCTCTATGTGCCCTGCGATTGGCTGGCAACCGGTTCAGGGTGTCCCCCGCCTACTGCCCGATGCCGGCTGGGATGGGCTCCAGCACGCCCGCGACCCCCGTGGGGACTAAGCGGTTCGGAAAATGGATGGTTATATATCCAGAAATTTTAAAATGCATATTCAATTTGTTTGTGTTTAGAGGCACGAATACGCAAAGCAACATGCCATAAATACCTCCAAGGTCTGCGTTTTTGTAAAGTGCTTAACCTCCCCCACTCAGTAATGCAAGTGTGGCGATTCATGCATGGATGGATACGAATCCATTTATGTAGAATATATGTTTAAGGCTGTGTGGCTTAGCAACACGTTCAATATTAAATCATAGACACTAAAACCTTTCTCAAAATGAGTCGGTTTATTCCAGCGCACATGCAACAAGTGATTGTACCCTCCTATTCGTACTACGACACTGATTTTAAATAAGGATTAGCTGGATTTAATTAAAAAAAGCATCTGATTTGATCTTAATTCTTGTATTCTATCCACCTTCTTGTATTTTACACCTTGTATTCCCTGTGTCGTATTTAAAGCGTTGAGAATTTGCACTTGCGCTAAAACAATTCATCTGTTTCTTCCATTGTGTTGACAATATTCAAATAAACCAATGAATGAATGAATGGTCATAGACACACTATGCTCTATACATAGTGTGGTTAGCCAAAATGCTTATAAATTAATGAATTTTCCATATTCCACTCGTGTTGCAACTAAATCTGATAGGACATCACCATAGAGTCTTTGAAGAGAGTTATGGCTGCATCATCAGAAATGTTAAATATGATATGTCATTGTCATGCACTGCGGCACACAAATCCCAACACCTTTCCATCCCACCGGAGTGCAGCCACTAATGCCGAGTTAGAACCAGCTAAAAGTGAAATGTAGCAAGAACGCCTCACTGAGTCTCATAATAGCCTCTGTTCGGTTGTAAAAGTGGAAAAAAAGAGACATCCAATTTCCAGCAGCCTTGAAGAATGCTTGAGTGACACACTCCAGATTACTTAAGTGCAGCAGGAACATTGGCTTTTGTCAATTCCACAAATGAGGGCAATTACCTATGCCTCTTACAATGCTCACTGCTGCTGTCTTTATCTAACTCAGGAAATACTGCAACAGACAAAGGGTTACTGAAGTGCATTGGTTACTTTGTCTAAATATGAAACTCTTTCCTTGGCAAGATTAGGGTCACCGATTGAAGGTGAGCCGAAAATTGACCTGAGGATTTGAACATGTAATGCGCTTTTCCAGGCTTCTTTGTCTTTGTATTGTCATCATTATGTTAATGTTAACCTTGTCATTGGAGTCAGGGGTTGAAAATGTAGGAATTCATACACTCATTGATTTTCTTCATCTTATCCTGGGTTGAGTTGAGTTTAATACCTCAGGTCAGACGTTTCCAACGATGAACGATGAATCTCTGCTGCTCACATTCTACATGCATGGTAGTGCTGTAAGAGGTCCTTGGACCCAATAAAGCGCTGCAACCAACTAACTAGTAAACATTTAGAACACTCAATGTGCCTCATATAAATGTCACCACTTTGGAATATCTTAAATTTCTTCAATTAGACATAAAAATGAGTTTGCTCTCATAATGATAATAATAATAATAATAATAATAATAATAAAAATAATAATAATGTCCCGTGGGGACAAGTGGTATGGATAATAGTAATAATAATAAAACCTGAATCAGACCAGAATAGAATGCTACTTCATTGGGCACTCATGTAAACTCAACAAAAAAGACCATGAATATGTTCACATAGTGCATTTAATTGTGTTATATTTTTCATCACAAAAGAACTTCATTTTAAGATAACATATGATCTCATTACAGTCAATATAGTTTGTTAAATTTGCCAAAACTCATGAATGGAAGTAAGCCTGAGTCCAAATTACACTTGAATCTTTCTCCAGCTGTCCACTTATTCCTGGTCAAAAGCTTTGACCTGAAGCTCCTCCCCCCAGATAATGCCAGAGGCCTTGGATCGTGAAAAGAGCCAGGAATTAGTCCCAAACTCAAACATAAGGAGCTGATTTTCCCACTTGGCTATTGGAGCAAGCCGATCCTCGACCTCAACAAGAGCCAAATAGCAAGCCTGAACTCATCACCTCATGTCTGTGCAATCTCACTTAAAATCATGTGGTTGGACAACAAAGACTCAAATTATGATTGTTATGTGAGATGTGTTAGAGAGAATGTTTTTTATTAAATGGTTATCTTTTAGCTCAAAATGATACAACAATGTGGTAAAAGACCGAGACATTGATAGAGTTCCTTTTTTTTTCTTTTATTGAATTTTGTAATATATAGTATATATACCGTAATGTCCGGACTATAAGCCGCGACTTTTTTCCAAAATTTTGAACCCTGCGGCTTATAGTCAGGTGCGGCTTATATAAGATTTTTTTTGTGAGTTTTGTGATGACTTGATCACTTTTATACACTCGTAAAAAGGCTGTGGACCACTGTTGTGCGGTATTTTGAAGAAAAAAAAACAACAACAAAAATACTATTTTGAAACACTACTATGGCTGCTGCTTATTCTGGCTGTGTTGCTTGTGACTATTATGAGCTTTAGTAGGAATGCACGCTAGGTGACCTGCGTCAAAGGGCTCTAAACCCTTTCTCTTACTCTGCCATGTGACTCAGAGATTACACAAAGCAGTGCAAACTTCCGTGTTGCTGCGGTACTACTGCTGCGTCACAGGCAATGTTTAGAAAGACATGTTAAAGTATGTTATTAAAACTTTAAAAAGGCTTTCTGTGTACTCTCTTTCTTTTTAAAAAAAAAACTCGTGTGCACGTGCGGCTTGTAGTCCGGTGCGGCTTATGTAAGAAAAAAACTAAAATATCCCCGAATTTTAGCTGGTGCGGTTTATAGTCCGGTGCGGCTTATAGTCCGGAAATTACGGTATACGTATATATGTGTATTGTAACAGGCACACAAGGCACTCTAAACAACTACTTGAATGTATGAATATACATTTCTTATTAAATTTCAACAACTGTGAACACTGAACATTTCAACAAAAGCACCGTTGGTTACATAAAATGTGAAAGAGGGAAAACCAATAAAATAGTTTTCATTAATTTTGTTTTGTTTTTGCTGTCTAAAAATATTCCAGTTCAACAAAATGTCGCCACTGCGTGAATCACGATGACGTTATCTGCACATCAGATTACATTACAGAGATTTTCCCTGTGATCATTTTTAGTTGTGACATTTTCAAGTGATTTTGCCATGAAATGGTAAATCCTTTACTTCTTACAAAACCCTCGACACATTTTTAACACACACATACGCGCACTCACAAACACTTCACGCTGTTGCTTTGGACACAGACACACACAGACAGGCCATGTGCACTTTTTCAGATGACAATAGCTGTGCATTGAGGTGAAACTAGGAGAGGAAAAGCATTTATCCCAGTGGAGTGTGGCTGATGACGCTCCCTGCTGGTTTCACCTCCCTGGGGAAGAACACACTAAGCTTTTGTGTCTGTACTGGACACAGTTGGGGGAGGTACTGCTTGAAGGGAGCTAGGCGGACTGCTGTCACAGCGTGCACAGCTTTTTCAGGACACAGGCTGTGCTTTTGACGTGTGTCTACTGACATTACCCACGGTGCTCCCCTTCCTTGCCACCGGCCCAGGGTTGTCTCTTCCCCTCACAGAGGTAATGGTGTGTGAGACAGGTCGAGGGACAGGGAAAGAGAATAGGCTGCATCTGTGTGTACAACAACTGATGGAAATGTACAGATTTTTTTTTTTTTAAACCAAGACAGGTCCCTTAATGGACACAAATGGGTGTGTGTCTGTTTTTAAATCTTAGTCTTAATTATTATTATTACTTTTTTTATTATTATCATTTTTATTATTATTATTATTATTATTATTATTATTATTATTATTATTATTATTATTATTATTATTATTATCATTATTTTTATATTATTATTATTATTATTATTATTATTATTATTACTATTATTAAATAATAATAAATTATCAAATCCTTTGTGAGTCTTGTTTGGAAGGGCTACATTGAATTGTATTAGGCAACAAAAACAATATCTGTAAATAGTCTCTATATGAGGTTAGATCCATATATACCACTTACCGTTTTCATTGTAAATCTTGTACATATATTAATAGTAGGTAATGATGATCAGCCAATGCACCAACAAGCTACATATTATCAGTAGCAATGTTAATAAAGCCCATACTTTAGGTGTGCGAGGTGTGTTGCACTTTATTCAGCAGCACATTGAAAGAGAACACAAAGACGCAGATGAATACCAAAAGAAGAGGAAAGAGGGTTAGATGAGGTTACTGTGGGCAAGGAAAAGTTAGTTGAAGGTTGACAGGCAGTCATTGCACTGGATGAAAGGGTCATTTGTTTCGGGGAAGGGTCACGGCTGCGAGAGGTGAAATGCCAAGGTAACGTGACAAGCAGATGACAGCAATTTCAATGGGCTTTTATGCAAAGTGTGAAATTGTCCCATTATGTCCACATTAATGCGGCTTGAATACTCCTGTCAGAAGCTTGTGACATAAAAGTGAATATTTGAATTAAGATCAAATATGTAGGCAACTCAATGCACTGCTTTGTTTAAGTACTTTTTGTAGCTTAAATTCTGTATAAATTCTTTGTCCTTAGCAAACGATAATTATAATCAGTTGAATATATCAAAATACATCTTGTCAAATGTATTTGAAATGAATATTTAAGGCCTACATGATAGCCCAAATAAAATATTATGATGTTAGCTCCAAGTAAGAGAAGATTTATGGCAACCGAGTCTGGTGAGTTGTCTGATCAAGCGCATTTCCGAAGTAGGCTAAGTGTCAACAGCAAGATGAACTAATCAGCAAAGCGCGAACATAATGTCGAAGAAAGTCAAATAAATACTTTCAGTGCTGGGGTTTTAATGATGCTGTGTTTTTTGTTATTTAAAATTGATTTCATGTTGAATGATGTTAACCAACTATCATGTCGTTGCTGCACGCCATTTTGAATGAAGATGGTCTTCTGCCGTCCAAGAGTGACATTACGCATGAACAGCAAATAAATACATTTTATTAGAAGGTTCGTTTTGAAGCGAGGCAAAATGGTCACCTTTAAAATGTACTGTCATGGAATCGTATCATGACACAGACACAGCGATGCACTAAACTACTGTAGATACACAGCTATCAATCACACATTCCAGACATTGTTACATTCTACCTCAAGTCTGTGGCCACACTTGGAGGATGCCAGATCATTTCTTTGTCTTCCGCCTGCTGTGCTACAGATCATCTCACTCCCGTTCTGGACACATATCTTTTGCTGGATATTTTTAATTTTTGTGCTTTGGTCTTTTATTCTTGTACAAAGACAATTTTCTCTTTGCGTCAGCAGCGTTTTCCAGTTTCTTATTTTACACTAAGTTTTGTCGTGTTTTTATTGTTGCTTTGTTAAAAAAAAAAAAAAAAATCAATTGGTTATCCTTCCATCTGATGATGGCTAATATGTACGATGCGATCAAGGATGAAGAGGTACATTTTAAGTCCCACAACACATCACTTGACCTCAAAAACTCCAGTCTTGTTTACATCTGTGCAAATTTTCCAGCTGGACTGTGGTTTGTCCAGGTACTGTTTGACAAAGACCATGTTGACCATAATGGCGACCAGAACAATAATTAGTTGTGGACTTTGCAGGTCAAAATTAAAGACTGGGGTTAACTGTTTCCAAAAGGCATCCATCTTACTTTTCCAACTCAACTGGAATGTTGTCAGCTTGGATGCCTCCAAGCAATGACTTCAACGGAACCTGAATCAATTAACTACCTCCAGTATTAGTGCTGTGCGCTGCAACAACCCATTCATATTAATTTCAAGCTTTGAAAAAAAAATCTTTCTGAAAAGAATTTTAAACATTGATCCCAGTAATTGACATGATCAAAGAAGGAAAGGTACCATGACAATGTCACCATTCAACACAATATCAGTGATGATTTGAGTGCGTTTGCATGTCCTGATGAAAGCTTCACATCTAAAGGATGGTCAGCATACGAGAGGAAGAAGGAACGGTATCAAAGGTATATATTACTCCAAGGAGATGGAACACCAGCATTCCTTGGCTGTACACGCGTAGGCCTCCTTTAATCTTCCTCTGCGAACTCTGAGCTACAAGCGTTGAAAGAAATACATTTTTAATCTATTCTGTTTTTTAAGGAATTACTGCAGCGTCAATCACGTTTTTATTAGTTGGTCCCAGCAGGAGTGGATCTACGTCGAAAACAAAGACATGGTACAAAGCCATTGGACTATCACGGCGGAATGGATGTGGGGGGAAAAGTGAGAGGTGTATGATGAAAATGAAAAAGGCTGTCGAGATGAGAAAAGAAAGATGGAAAAGGCTCATCAGTTTTGCTCTCCGTCTTGTCTCGCCGTGCTATAAAAGATTAAATGAAAGCGCTGTCATGTGAAAAAATAGAAGCTTTACCTGCTTCCTGTAATGGAACGATGAGGCAGGTAAAATGACGTACATCATTTTTCCTTTGCTGAAAAAGCTGTTGACTGTCAAGAGAACAAAAGCATTCTGAGTCAGTATTATATCGGCTGAGCCTGTCAAAGGCTAAGAGGCCTTCACTTGAGCTTTTGGCACAGTAGGCTGCTTTCTTAAAGGGTCGCTTTCATTGGGAGAGTGACACGTGGCAATTTATACCATGGGAAAGCAAGTCAAGTAAACCGCCGTAATGGTCTATGACTGCATATGGAGTCTGCGGATAGATGCCAATGAAAAAAAATCACTTCCGGAACAATCTATTCGGATATTCATATTCCTAGTAGGACGGTCCGGTGGTGCACTGGTCAGCCCGTCCGCCTCACAGTTAGGAGGGGTTCGATTCCACCTCCAGCCCTCCCTGCGTGGAGTTTGCATGTTCTCCCCATGCCCGTGTGGGTCTTCTCCGGGAACTCCGGTTTCCTCCCACTTTGCAAAAACATGCTTGGTAGGCCGATTGAGCACTCCAAATTCCTCCTAGATGTGAGCGCGATTGCGGATGGTTGTTCGTTTCTGTGTGCCCTGCTATTGGCTGGCAACCGGTTCAGGGTGTCCCTCGGTGACGGCCCGATGACGGCTGGGATAGGCTCCAGCACGCCCACGACCCCCGTGGGGATAAGCACTATAGAAAATGGATGGATGGATGGATATTTCTAGTAATAGTTGTACTTATGGCAGCAAAAGCGCCAATCCCACATCTCAACACAACATACAAAATTTTACTTTTTGATGTAATTATTTTTTTTTTTTTTAAATACTATCCATTGTTTGCCTATTCCCACAAAACTGAAAATGAAATTGGGAAAAAAAAATGACTTGTATTTATTACATTTTGAATTGTAAATTGATTTAATTATTTTCAGGGGATATAGAAAATGGTAATTGCAGAAAGATTAAGGAAAGATACTTAGAGCAGGCAACACGGGCCATATGAGCCCACTCCGTGAGGCGATGCATGGCAAGCAAATGGTCCCATATTGCATGCCGAACCACACTGTCTCCCACTCTCTCACACACAGTCAGAAATCACAGCCTCACACCTAGCTCTCCCACAAAAGTGAAAATGAACGCTTACACCTCCTGCGGTGGAAGCAGATAAAGCGAGTGGGAAAGGATGTGAGAGAGGAAGGAAAGGTGGCAAACAAAGAGAAAATGAATCGCTTGGCTAGTAAGTAGGACAGGATGCAAAGATCCTTATGAGCATATGATATGCAAGGACTGCTTATTGAAACACAATGTAGCAGTGTAGTCATAATCACTCACTCACAAACTCAAGCATCACACATGATAGGTGAGCGCCACGCGGCAAATTTCCAAAGTGGTTTGTCATTGTTCGAAGAGTAAGAGTGGGTGTGTGTGAAATGTTAGTGTGCGTCCGTGTGAAGAGAAGAGAAGCAGTGTGATCCATCATAGCTTTTCATCTTGCTCCAATAAATATTAAGCTTGAGAAAAGAAAAAAAAAGACCATAAGATGGATATTTTGGTGACTGTAATGCAAAATGTTTTTCCAAATGTTAAACGAAAAAACAAATATAGAAATGAACGTTTGCTGAGCTGACATGCCAAAGTGATTACCATAACGCATGGGTCACCAAGGACCCGGCCACAGGAGTCGCTTGCAGACCTGTTCTAAAAATAACTCAGCAGTAATGGGCCATTGTGACTTCCTGGGAATGTCATCAAAGTGATCATATGTAAATGGGCTGTATAGAAATATAGAGTTGGTTTGCTGTAATTGTAAGAAATCCTAAATATGATTAGTGTCTTCAAATACATAACAGTAGCTCAAACGATTATGAAGGCAATTTCACAAGTGCCTATTAAACATTTTGCATTAATCAGTACGCAAGAAGTGACTCAACACTTGATAGTGTTGTCAAATCTTAAAATTGCAATCTCCAGATACCCAGCAGACAAATTATGCATGTCTCTTAATCATTGTGAGCAGATTAAAGATAACTTCAATCTGTTACTTTGATTTAGGTGCTCAAATGCGATGACAAAGCATATTTGCTACTTTCTCAGCATTCATAACATGCAATTCAGAAGACAGTGATTACAAACTGCTGCTTTTATGTTGATCTTAGAAATTGGAGGTTCAATTTGTTAGGATAATGTTGTTTTTTTCTTTAAACTGTGGTCCTAACACTCCTTAATCGTGACATGAGTACAGTGGCATGCAAAGCGCCATTGCTACCCGGCACGAATGGACCCAACTGATGCCCCTTCAGTATCTATCAGAGAGAACAAGACAATTTCTACAAAAAGGTTTATTGATCTATTAACAACTATACATTTCTTCCCAGTGCTGACAGCATTTGCTACATACTTTGGTGTGATACAGTGGGAAGTGCAATCCTCCCCACAACACCTCCCCTATTGTTTTCTGTAGGAAAGACTGACATTGGGAGCACAGTGTAAAAAAACCAGTCCAATTCAGTGCTCATGTCAACATGAGCAACTTGATTCAGTCGTGCGTATTTTTTTTGTCTCCCACGGCTTCATCAAGAACAGGCACTGATCATTTCCTAAAGGACTGAAAGGTGGAGTCAACGACATCGATGACGCCTACCTGCCTTCCAGTCATGAGCGACCAAACACATTCAATGAATAAAATGCTAAAATGAAAAAACAGAGGAGGCAGATTGACTCCAATGGCTTGGGATGGACTTTTTAACAGTAGCCTCAAGTTAAGAAATCGATGGTGCAATTCTACAACCCTTGTTATGTAAAGTTAGCTAAAAGCACATTGTCGTTAAGTTCATGGCTCCTGCAGTGCTTCCGCTGCCAACTGAGGTCCAAGGGTTTCGCTAAACATTAAACTCACTCAATCTCTTCTTTTCGATCAGTCTCACTGGGTCCCACTGTGGCACAAAAGAATCACGCAATGCAGATCAGACCACATTATCTCGCAAGAGCACTGAGCTGAAAGGCCATTTAGATGTTCCACAACGTTCTAGTTTACAATGTCCCGTTTCACTGCATCTCGCTGTAAAGGTCAGCCCGAAGAATGTGCTTCAAGGAAACAACAAAAGTGAGTTACAGTTCAAAAGTTCTAATCTATGATTTGCGCTCACATTTTCAGTAAGACGGTGAGGGCCAAAACTTATCACAAGTACACCCAGGACATGAAAATATATATATATATTTTATAATATATATAAAAGGTAATTTTATTTAATCCAATATGTACACTTTTCACAAGACATCTATGGACCATGGTTCTCAGGGCTGAAGCACTGCTTCATTGGGTTAGGCTCAAATACTCCAAAAAAAAGAAAATACAAAAGACAATAAGACACAAAAATGTGAACCGCCCCTCTCCCCCGACAAAAGGCTGCACATAAAAATCAGCTTCCCTGTGGCAGATGTATTCAGGGGTGGATAAAAGTCTTGTGTTCCACTTTGCAGATAGATGGCAGAGTCAGGGCGAAGAGTAGTCTCAGTAGAAGTGCTAAAGCAGAGTGAGAGTGTCTCTAGTAGATGACCTCATAGACTGTGGCTTTCTTGTCACCAGAACCCGTCACAATGTATTTGTCATCTGCCGAGATGTCACAGCTTAGGACCGAAGACGACTCCTTGGACTGTGCAAATAAAACAAGGTCATGTTTAGCACTTCTATTGCATACAGGCCTACACTCGTAACATAGATTTGATGGTTACGTTTACAAATCCTAAATCTAGACCAAGGAGAAAAAAAAAAAAAAGCAGGATCTCAACTTAGTCCAGACAACATCTATGTTGGAGAATTGCCGTTATGTAGCATGTTCTGCTTGTTCAATGTGCATTGTCTGATGTTAATACCTGGAATATGCTGGCACCATAGGGAGTCCTCCATGCATTCAGCAGATTGTCCTTCCCCGTGCTTACAAACCATTTACCTGCAAACACAGAATAATTGCCTTCAGAAAATGATCTGGAATCTGGTCTGAGCATTTGGTGACATTTATGTCCTGACGCCGTAACTGTAGCCAGGAGGCAAATGCATAATGACTGAATTTGTCCATCAATGGCCATAAAAGCTAATTGGGGAAAATAGCACAACATAAACGATCTGAAAAAAATCTCATAATGGCGTCCCGCTCTATTTCCGCTCAGATAATTATTTAAATCAGCTTCTGACTAATTACCCAAATGACTAGTCGGCTAATGGTGTAATTAATGGCGGCAAGAGCCCGGAAGAAGCACCATTTGAGTGAACCGGCTCTGGAGTGGCTGAAATACGACAGAGTGCCGTAGGAGGGATTAAGCCGCTATCTCACTCAGCTGCAAGTGTTTGTACACATGCCGAATGGTGTTGTTTTTCATCAGGGTTCCTTAAAGGTTGCAAACAGCTTCAAAAGGTTGCAAGCACTTTTTCTTACAAAGCTGTTTGTGACTATTAAAACTGTCTTTAGGACCGTTCGTGACTTTGAACAAACCCTGACCAAAACAATAAATAAATAAACTCGACAATCGGCGACATGGGCGAACGCGTGCCAACATTCAACAACCCACTTGGAGTAGTTTACTGTGCAGGATTGTTTCCTGACTTTGTTTGTTCCAAAGTAATGTTATTTTACCTTATATAACGTGTACAACAGAGAGTCACTCTGACATAGAAGTGCATTCTTTTCCTCAGGTTAAAGTTAATATTTATAACGATTGTCTAAATTACACTTGGCCATGAAAAACAAATATCCAAGCAACTCGAACTCAAATAACGGCAAAGTTGTAATACTGAGGTGAGTAGACACACAGTATGCGCATTACCTGTGCTACTTAAGACAGGATTCTCAAACTGCCTGGGCTGCATCAAGAATTCCACAAGGAAAAAAATACAACTAGCACAGTCAATAACTCATTAACAGTTCAGAACATTAAGGGTTCTTCAGAATGTGAACAGGATTTGTGACCCGGTTGTCTCCCTCATCTAGCAGATACTTTGCTTACTACTCAACATGTCGAGCTGAGTAATGATGTGTGATTTCTTGAGAACTCCAACTTTCTCTGTGTATTCAAGACTTCTCAGAGTGCTCCCGTGCTCAGCAGCAACAACAACAAAACCGTTTGTCTTCAGTTTTTCTTATAATTGGCTGTTCTCATTGCAATCTTTCCCTTCAAGACAGTCTTCAAAACGGCATGACTAAGTCCGGTGAAATCTCTCATGTGTACATATGCTTTAAATTTCTTACCACAGTAGGCAAACTTGAGTGAGAGGACACAACTTTCGTGCAGATGTAGCTGGTACTTGTCAGGCTTAGTGTGGTGCAACACCTCCACATTGCTGCTCTCCATGCCCACAGCCAGCCATTCTCCAGTGGGACAGTAGCCTAAGGAGAAGATCTGCAACGAGGACCAACCAAAGAACTGACTATGACACTTGCAGGAATCAAAATATTCACTCTTGGCAGCCTGAATGTGCCTGTTCTTCACCTGTGAGGTAAAGTCATGCTGCTGGAGCTGCCGCCCTTCTCTCAAATCCCAAGAGCGGACTGTGTTGTCCAGGCCTCCGGTCCAGAGTTTGGTTCCATCATGCGAAATGTCGATACAGCTGGCTCCATCCGTGTGGCCCTGGAACTGCCTGGAACAAGACAGGAGGAGGCTCCATGAATCCGCTTGTACATTTCTATTACCATGTCAGTGTACTTACCTGACAAGAGTCTGATTATGGAGGTCCCACACGGCGATGTTGCCATCCGAGCAGCAGGAGAAGCAGACCTTTGCATCGGGGCTTATGGCCAGCGCGTAGCAGGCTGGGGCGGAGGAAGTAAGCTCCGCCTTAATTCGTGGTGTCTGCGATGCCAAGTCCCAGATGGTCAGTGTGCTGGCCTCGCCGCCCACAATTAGGGTGCGGCCATCAGGCAACAGCTTGCACGAGCGGATGTAATTGTCCCTGTTCTGAAGCACAAACAAGAGGTGAGCATTGTCCGGATAAATGGGGAACATCTTGATACTTTTTTCCCAGCTACACTAAGAAAAAGACCTCCAATTGCAAGTATGTAGGGTAACAACGATCAGGACGGAGTTCAACACTTCAATGGACGAGAGCAGTTTTGGAAAAACCTTTTTGTCTCTCGTGATAAAGTGAAGACAAAGGTGTCAGCTTTAACAAGAGTTATAGGGAAGCAGTCAGGGCAAGAGTCAGGAGCGTGGATGCTCTCAACCGAATTAAAACAGCACCTTGACGGCTTTATAAGAGCCAATTGCACTCCCAATGCACCTTGAGGATGTTTGCAGCCATG
Organism: Syngnathus scovelli; assembly: GCF_024217435.2. Classification (NCBI taxonomy): domain Eukaryota; kingdom Metazoa; phylum Chordata; class Actinopteri; order Syngnathiformes; family Syngnathidae; genus Syngnathus; species Syngnathus scovelli. The sequence goes on along the minus strand of NC_090850.1, from coordinate 9,804,919 downwards.
TAAAGGGGATGAAGCCGCAGTATCAAAATGCGAAATGGAAGGCAATTGGAAGGGAGCAACGAGCTCGGTAATGGCAGACAAGGTCAGCCAATCAGAACATCTTTACTCAGCAGGATTTTTTTCCCCCCTCCGCACCAAAGGATTATTTCAGCATAGCGCGGCACCGCCAAATTACTCACATTTCACTCCCACAGGGATGTGGGGTTAAGCTACAGTGGGGATGGGGAACCGGACTCAAGCAATGAGCCGTTATAGCGAGAGTATATAAATATATCCCGGCTGCTTGGAGGCCTATAAAAAAGGCATTGTGCCATGACTGTGTAAGAAACAATGACAACTAATTACCAGACAGTCAAGTTGGGACACAGGGCTCTTGCTGCCTGGCTGGCTGATGTCCCAGATCTTGACGCAGCCCTTGCCGCCTGTGTAGACGTGACGAGTGGGGTTGCTGATGGTGACAGCGCACACGACTTCCCCGTGGCTCAGTGTGTTGATCTGACGAGCGTGCCGCGGGATGCCCGGGCCTATCAGTGCGTCTGGGGGGAAGGGCACAGGCTGCATCTGACCGTCTGCACTCACGTGAAAAGAATACGCCCTGCAAAAAAAAGCCAGAAGGGGCGAGGAGAGGAGATCAACTTGAGAAATGTATGTCTCTTGTCAGAGTAGCTTTGTCATTTTGACACAGGGGGTGAAACATAGAGCACTAACAGAAAGAATTCATAACAAGCTGATATGCTATGCTATTATCAAACCAATGATCTGTACGAAATTTAGCCAAGTTCAACTGGGAGAGTGAACTCCACCGAGAATGCGTCATCACACCGAAAATGGGTCAGAAATACAAAAAGTGAGCGTTATAGCCTAACTTTGCCACAAATTGAATCGGTGGTAACCGATATTTATTTTACATCTCAAACTCTTTAGCTCAGTCAGATGATGTATGCACTGCAAGCAACACGAGAGCTTCAAATACTCACGGTTTTCCTCCTGAAATGGAAGGGAGGCTGGTTGGCAGGCCTGGAGCTCTCATGTGGGGATGCGGGTCAAATCCTGCCTGCATAAACAAGTTGTGTAAAGCATATAAACCAAATGATAACCTGCTGATATAAGTTGGACTATTAAAAGACTCAAATGGGAAATTACGCCTTCTTTCATCTATTGAAAGCACACGGAGGCCCCATACAATCGTTTGAAGGCAAATTCCCTGAAAACCAGAGTTTCGACTCAACTGCGAACAGAGAAGCTTTACACAAGATAACACAACATCCCACTTGGTAATACTAATGAAAACCTGGGAGATTTTCAAACATGAGATTCATTTTAGGGAAGCGCCTTTTTCAAGCCTTTAGAATGCTAACGACTGAACATCAAAGTAATGGGATCTTGGCAGTCTTTGTTCTTTTTCATTACGTACACAAAGCAATAGCCAGGGGAGCAGCGATATTCGCAGAATTATGGAAATATAGACTGAATACTTAACTTTCCACGAGTCATTTTGCATACACATTGCACAAGCTGAGATGATTAATTCACGTCAACGCTAGTGCCACAATGATGAGGCTGAAGTATGCAAAATGTGGGAAACTCAAGATTGACGAAAAGATATTTACAATGGGTGAGCGTCCATAAGCAGCTGCGGCGGCTGCCGCGGCACTCATCTGAGGTGAAATCAGACCAGGATAGACCCCCGGGCTGGTGAGGGATCCGTTCATCTCGTGATGACCCATCATGGCAAAGGGGGTGGCGTAGGAACCCGCAATGGAAAGGGGTGTGCGAAGGGCAGGGGCAGCTACAGAGGACAAACATCATGTTAGGGGACTACAAAAACTAAGTGCGGGTTTAATAAATAGTTCCACTTAGATCTGAGCTGGATTTAAGTTGTTTGTTGCTATTTGTTTGAATAAGCTTGCATTGTTTTAATTCGAAAACAACCGTACAGTGTTGTATAGTACTGAAACATTTACATTTGTGCTGACAAGATTTATCCCAAAATATTTGAAACAAATATCTTATTTCAGAAGGGAGTATGAAAGTGGTTGCCCAAGAAGTAGCTCTCAGTTTCAAAAAAAGTTGGTGACCCCGACGATAGAACATAAAGTCAGGTTCATTATTTCCATTCAGGTATCCAAAATAAGTTTGCAGCAGGTCTGGGGCATGAGTATGCTTAATACCTAACGCCTCCATGCCAGGCGGTTTACCCATAGTCAGAGGCCTCAGCCCTGGAGTGGTGCTTGTTCCTGGTGTGGGTGCCTCATTTCTGGGTGTGGGCGTGTTGGACTTCAGGCTCGGTGTAGATGACTTGTCATTCTAAAACAACAAACATCTTTTACTTGTTTGGTGCGTTTATTTTGTCCGGAAAATGTTCAGTGTACCCGCCGAATGAAACCAGCCAGTTACATAAAAAAAATAAAATAAAAATAAAATTAAAAAAAGGAGCTAAAAATAGTCCCAGGAAATCCAGAGTGACAATCTGAGCGGATAGCTCAGGGTAAACCAATCCCACACTGGCACTTCATTACAGTTATGGTTTGAGTGGGAGTCAAAGCATAAACCTTTGCTAAGAGGTCAAGCTCATTAAACATAGCCAGACAAGCGAGATGATGGCCCCAACACTTTGTCATAATGAAGCTCTTTCTTCCATCCGCAATCAAGAGAAAAGAGCTGGGCTTCTCAGCCTGGTCAAACACATTAAGGAGGGATGGAGAGAAGGAAGCTGAGTGTCTAGCAAAGGGCTGCGGAGTGTCATTCTTTACTGGAACGGTTAATGTCAAACCAGGCGAGGTTACGACATTAGCGAAAAGGGAAACGATGGAAGGAGAAAATAACAAGGAAAATGGAGCATGTCTCAGACTTACGTATTTATAGTCTCAGTAAAGAAGGAATGGCCACTTATTGGCTAAGCCAGAAATGCGATTGAAAGGAGGTTTGCTTTCCACTGAGCATCGACCCACTGCCCCCTCAAGCCACTCATTGTAGCCTCCTGCTAAGCCTTCTCAATACTACTCCTTCAAAACTACCCATTCCATTGTACAAATACGTTTTAGTCCGTCACTTCAAGCCTGTTAGGAGAGCATCTTTTTACTTCATCCAGTCTTTATTTATTTCGAAATGTCACTCACCGTCATATGGGTGTGGTCCTTTGCTTTGGTGGACGGCGTGCTTCCTGAGGACGCCACCGAAGCAGGGCTGTTAGGGGCGGCGTCTTTCTTCAGAACCCGTGATTTATCCAGCCCGTTCTCCGGAGGAGAGTGAGCGGGGCTCCCACGCGGGGTGGTCGGATCCTACGGAGGGAACGAAACGAGACAGACGAGGAGAGAGACTGAGCAAACAGACCGGAGGAAAGTGACTGGCATGTACACGTAGGTCAAACAAACTGGGGCCTCATGTGCAAACACAGATAATATATAGTATACTCATGTGTGCTCTAACGCTCTCATACACAAACACTTCTCATTCACCTGCCGCTCCCTTTTATCCTGGTCTTATTTTACGCATGGGCGCCAAAAGAATGATAACAACGAAATACAATCAACACGAGGACAGACATTTTGGCAACAGTGTGGGTGGGAGGCATTGATTCCTTCACAGACAGTTGTCGTTAGCAATGCTAACACTGTGGAATGCGGCCGGGCAGCATTGTGCCGACGCCGTCTTACCTCGTTAGAAACGTCCACCACCAAGTCATCGCTCTTGTCTCCATCGCTATCCTGAAACGAAGGCATGCCGGAGGCAGAATACGCTAAGTAAATAACCTCTCAAAATCATAGGACAATATTAACCTAAATAGACAAGTTTGCGTTTTAGTCTGATCAGCAGACTGGTTCATTTAATCCACCTGAAAATTCACATCAAAAAGTTTTGCTTTATTTATAATTACATTTTCAAAAATGACGTTTCTCATGCATTATCTGAAAGAAAAAAACAAACAAACAATGAGCGAGATGGAAATCGCTGCTCACTGTCTGGATTAGTCTAGCAATGAATTAGTAGATGACAAAATAGTACCACACACTTGTGGGTTGAGGATATATATATATATTTTTTTCCATTCTGCTAAAGCCTAATTAGTACTTGTACCAAGACATTGAGGACAACAAAATGCTTTCAATTTTGAACTCATCCAATTTTTATGATAGTTTCATGGCCGTGTGTCCTTTTACTTTTCTCCATTATTGGTGCACTTTACTTCTGCCATTGGGCCCTGTGGAGGAGCTTTTTCATTTGAAGCAAAAAGACTCACATATCTGTTCATGTTGTCCTTGTCGTCCACTTTACGTTTCTTAGGGTCAAGTCCATAATCTGAGGAGCCGCGGTGCTTTTCACTTGCTGCCCGCAGGCTGTCTGATGGCGACACAGAATTATTCTGCCAACAAATACAAAGATGTGTCAGTGTAAATTAAATGCTCCAAAAGATGGAAGATCTTTCATTATTTACATCAAAGAAATATTGGAGGGTAAAAAAAAACACTGACGGAAGCTAGTTCAGCCTGGAGTCTGTCATCTTCCTCTATCATGGCACTGATTGTAAGCAAGTAAACACATAAATTGACCGTTTAGTCAAGAAAAGCGCCAGATGCAAGGGACCAAGAAACCACTGCTTCGTCAACTTCTAGCCAACACTGGAGACATGACTCTGGCTTCTATTCTTCAAAGCTGTGGCAATGTTGAATAAAAGCAAGTGCACAGTGGCTCTGGATAGATTTGTCATTCAAGGGTAAAGAAAGATTGGCGGGATGGCCCATGGAAATACCCATCATTATTCTTGAACCATAACAAACACACATCCACACTTAATCCTCTTAAACACATTCAGAAACATGCCTGAAGCAATTTAGTCATTTAAATCAAACAAGGAAATGAGCAAAGGTGCTTTATTATACACTGAAATAATTGTAGCTTAGCAACATGCACACGCTTGCAAATAAGAAGTAAAGACATTTACTGCAGGAACATCTAAATGTTGGCAGTATGACACTATCATTTACTATCAACAACTGACAGCAAAGTTGATCGAAAATCAACTCCTGGCTAAAAAGGTGCCACTAAATTAATGTGACAACACAAAGAGGGTATGGGGAAAATAGGTCGAGGAAAGGAAAGAGTCAAATGAAAATAACTTATAAGCAGAGCTGTGTGGCAGGCAATGAGCTTCTGCCCACATAGTGGGAATGCCCTCATGAACTGGCACTTTCCAAGTAACTGCAAAAGGGATCTTTGTAGTCGGGCCTCCGGTGCTGCGGTCAAACACGCTGACAGGCAACAACATTGGGTGAGGAGAGAGAACTCTGAGGGCAGCCCACACCGAAACACGCGCCTTCATCGGAAAAGAGGAATGAGCAGAAAAAGCGGTCGGGGAAAGAAGTCAGACGAAGGCTAAGTGATGACTTAGAAAAGGAAGGGAAGTTGCCTCTCCTGGCTCTTAATGATACACGCAGCCAATAACACCACAAGCCCTTTGGAAAATGCTTTGGCACAGGCCAGCACATAAAGAGTCAGACTTCCTTCATCCAGCTAAGCACGATTCAATCATTTCCAATTTCCTACATCTTGCTCAATATATGAAAATTTGTGCAGTAAGTGCTCATTAGAGGCACGGGGAAAGCGACGCATTGATTGATGGAATACAGCTCGTCTTTGTATGCAAGCCGGTGGGTGACCTTTAAAGGGCTGCGCTTGCACTCAGTAACCGTCGACTTTCCACCTTGTCTGGTGTTGGATTACCTTGAAGCCCGAGTGGAAAGAGGTGTGGCGAGATCAGGTGTGCCGGCACTGGTGGGCGCTTGTCATGACACAAGGCGGAGGCATAGTTTGGCTTCCCTTCAGACATGAGTGGGCCCATTCACAAAGGCCAGTCAATGGGAACGTAATCTGTCCCATCCCATCCAACGAAGCATTACGCTCCAGTTATCGGAACGCTACGAGGCACTCCAATAAACGGGGACTTTAACATGAGAGGGCAGAGTGATAAAATGGCGCGAGTGGGGTGACTGGTGAACATTGTTCAAGAGGAGTACACCCAAAAAAAAAATGAAAGCACACAAAGAGTATTGGAATAAAAGCTGTTGAAAGGGAGTCAGTTATTGGCCAGCCAACTGTTTGAGAATAGAAGGACAGTCCAAGTTGAGATGAAATTAAAGGAGCTAGAGCTGCCTACTAATCCGCGCTGTCCGATCAGAGTCATTTTCCTCCAGGATTAGATGGCTTTAGACTTTATTTGGTTAGACTTCAATATTTGACTTCAGTCAGCGAATAACTTCGTGCTAGTGCACTCGTATACGCAAAATGTGTGTTCTTACATGGAGAACATGGATTTCGGAGGATCTTGAGTCTCCGTTAGGCACACCTAATCACCAGCAAAGACAGGTACAAAAAAAGAGTGGGGAGTAAACGTACCGTGCTCGACTCCCGTTCTTTCAGAGGAATAGCCAGAGGCGAATGAAAAGATGAGGGGCCAGGAGAGAGAAAAGCAAAAAGCAAATTAGTATGGGTGTCACAGGTCTCTGTGCTTTCATCAGACAAAAGTAATACATTATTCAGATCAAAGATTAATCTCATTGCTGATGTGATCAACTGCATAATTCATTTTAATACCCGTGTCTGATAAGGTATCATTAGAACCATTTTATAGGCTATATTTAATACCTTCATTACTGATTAATAAATGTTTGTTAATGCTCAATAGGCCAGTGACAAATTGGTATTTTAAAATGTCTCCAGTTCAGGGTTGTGAATGCAAATTGCACTACGGTCAATTAACTGCACCGTAACCCGTAAACCAATTAAACATGCTCCCCACCCGCCCCGTTTAATCTACTCAACCAATTTACATTTGAAACCTCCTCGTTCTGGCGAGCGAGTGAGCGAGTGAGTGAGAGTGTGCGCCTCACCTCTGTGCTCCAGGTCGTGATGGTTCTTCTCATCCTTGACAGGCAGGTGCGCCTGGCTTCCGAGCGCAAGCAGGCCAGAACCAGCACCCGTCACAGGGGGGATGCCGGGTGGCTGTAAACCCGAAGGGTGTGGGGGCAGTTGCACAGGTGGCCCGTGGGCTGCGTGGGAGAGGTGCTGGGCCTGTAGCTGCTGCTGCTGCAACAAATAGAGGGAGGCAGGAGGGAAGACAAGAGGACACGTGGGTTGGCTGGGAAGTGAGTCCTTGAATGGCTGCACTCTATCTATGCATGCTTACACCAACATTTATTTCCAGGCCAAACCATTTATGGATCATAATAGCAAGATGACGGTGATCGCCAACAAGCTGATCCAGCTCATTCACTGAAAGGAAAGCAATTCGCTTCACTATTGTGGGCAAATATAATGTGGCCTTTCCTTGCATATCATTTTTTCCACAATTCAACCCGTAAAGGAGAATGACAGCTGGTTCATGACATGCCCAGCTTGGCAGTTTTGTTCGCAACAAAATAA